>NC_140811.1:9187500-9205000 GCF_050613455.1 Vespa mandarinia | reverse complement strand
TCCGCCGGCGCGCATTGGTGGGGAGAACTCTGGTGGGGGGAGCCACCGACTAATCTATCCTCTCTCCGTCATAACTCTGCTCTTTCGTTTCTTCAATGATTAGTGTTTTTCTTTTGAATTTAACGAAATGTCCCTCTATGATTCTTTGTCTCAGAATCGTTCTTACTTTTCTGATATACCTTTGATAAAAATTTTCAAATAATTGTATGATGATGATGTCGAGTTGTTTATCAATAATGACATCTTCCGATGTCCATCTATTGTTTCAGAGTTTTAACGAATGGAGGATAGCACTATAAAAAACACAATGATCGATAGCCGTTAGATTGCTTTTTTTCTACGATCGATGCTAAATACTTCATGTCTGAATTGCATTTAATACTTCAAGTATACTGTTTCTTTCACGAGCTATGAATTCTCATTTCGCGCAAGGAAACAGATTAAAGAGCAGCATCGAAGCGCGAATGTTCGAATTGAAAGACGGTGCGTTATGGGGAATGACGTGGTGCATGTGGTATTTCCGAAGCGTCTAGACTCGCTAATTTAAACCGACTCTCGCGAATCTACACACAACGACGATGGTTCAACTCAGTCTAGCCCCTGTCACAACTAACGACTGAAATATGAGAAACATCGTCGTCCATGCGCAGTTTCATCCTTTCTTCCTATGGTAAGTAATATTATTTTTCTTCTTTCTCGATGACCTTTTCCCCATCCTTAAAGCGTACTTTTCATCTTAAAGAATTACACGCTGCGGATTTCAGTCTCGATAGGCACAATATAAAGAGTCTCTCTCTCTTTCTTCCTCTCTCTCTTTTCTTACTGAGAGAGACTTTAATTACGTATCCATGATTTAGTAGCGATCGGGTGACGCGCATGTCGTGTAATTAAAGAGAAACACGACGAGAGAGATGAGCCAGTGTTCTTTTTAACGACTACTTGAAATAAAACGCGTTTGCTGCTAAGTATCTGTCACATTTACATTCCGATATGCTTTTACAAATTTTCAAATACAGCTGTTCGATGACAAGAAATTACAAATTGCGAAACGTCGAGCCAAAGTTTCCATAGAGCAATGAGTGCTGCTTTCTCCAGAGAACTGAAGAAATTGTTTATAAAATATACAATATATATATATACACCAATGCCTCAAAAATATGCTTTTCCAGTAATGTGCTCACACTAAAAAGTTTATGATAGAAGATAGATGATAAAAGATAGATAGTAGAAATGATTTAAAAATGATAAAATACAAGTACAATGATGTGTTTGACATATTAAAAAACGTCTATAACGGAGCTATAAATATTTAAGAAAAATTAAAAGAAATGTTTGGTATAGGCTGTTCAGTCCTGGACGTTCGGATAATGTTAATACCAAACCCAGGGTGGAGCGATACATACCAATTTTCATTCTTCCTTCGTGTTGAACCGCACTTTCTTTTAAGACAGAAAATCCAGTGTGTTTAACGAAGGGTATGTATGATATATATATATATCGTGTTGACAACGAAAGAAGATAGATAATCTTACAGTTTTAGGAATATATATATAAACGCTTTTGTATATAACAGCAGAAAAGAAAAACTGTTGGAGATAGTCAGAAAACAAAGAAAGTTAGAGAGAGAAACAACATATCAAAAACACCAGGCAGCAGGGCAGAAGAGAGAGAGAGAGGAAAGGAATAACGAAGCGCCGCAAAGAACGAACGGTGGGGTCACCCATCCATTCCTTAAACGCTATGAATAGATGTTTAACTGAAATAAGCGAATTTATGATGAACGTGCACTTCGACCAAATAATAACTTTAGATTCCTATTATAAATAATTAATATTAGCATTGTATTATTTTTATGATATATTTTTAAAATTAGTTAATAATTAATCGACATTCAAGGAACGATAAGAATAATCGTAATACCAGTCATTGAATTTATGATCAAACTGGAGAGGTGTCTGTTTTAGAATCTTTTGTAATTGTAATACAATAATAAGATTAAATATGACTTCGGATCCATTTAGATACTTAAACAAATTAACCGAATGATTTAATTTCTTTTATTATAAATATGAACATTTTCATTTTGTCTTTGCAGTTTGATCAAAATATTTAAATCTGACGATGATAGAAATTTATAGAAGTTTTGAAAGATTATTTAAGATATTAGAAAATGAATAGGCAGACATTGATAAGTCTTTTACTGCACATTATTGTCTTAATGAAGAAAGTAATATTCATAACTTTTCTTCTTTTTTCTTCTCTTTTGTTATACATCTTCATTATAAAAGGAATAGCAATCTTAACCCTTACATCGAGCAATTGCTTTAACCCATTTGATGTTTATCCCATTGTCTGTTTTCTTGAGATCTTTCACTCAATCGTTACGACATTCTGTCTCATAAACAGGACAGATTTTAATAAAAATTTCCACAATCTCTACTATGATATACCTCACGTAAATCGATTAAGATCCATTCACTGAGAGCATTTTCATCATAATTCCTAAACTTCATTTATCTCGTCTAAAAGAAAAATATTTTCTCTGGTAAAAATAAGGGGAGAATATGTACAAGTAGCGACGAAACGTGAAACGCTTTAATAACTTCGAAGTTTTTTCGAAGCTTGAAATCGAAGCTTTGAATATACATTTCAAAGTCTTGATAAATCTCGAGTCTTTCGTCAATTTCGTTATTTAAACCACAATAGTCTCACGTGCTGGGATCTAAAACATCATTTTCGAATTGTTTCGTAGTTTCGAACATGGTTCCAAACTTACAACGCCTGAAAATCTTGATATGTCTCAAATCTTTCATCATTTTCGTTTTAGGGACAATGAATACTTTCGCTGAAAATGATATGTTTTAATATATTTTTTTTGGCATTGATTAGTATATCCTAGTATATATTCCAGCACTCGAATTACTCATTGTAACTCGAAATCTTTTCCCACGTCATTAATCTTTCGAACTCAGCAGCCGATGTACAGTTACTTCCTTCATGTGTCAATCATAAACAAGAGACACAAGCTTATCCGTTCGCTTGATATATAACAAAAGCATATTGTTTTGTACGTTACTGCAAAGATTTGAATATCCGGATACGAGGACTTGAGTTCGAATATTTCAGTATTTGGTTTCGTAACTTTTACCGTGGTGATTTTTTTATGTATAAATTTCATAGTTTAAAGTGAAACATCTTAAAATTAAAAACAAATAGCTGCAAAATTTTCAAATGGTTGTAGTAATTATTTAACGTTAAATATAATTACTATACTCTATACTATGTATATATTATATTACATTATATTGACTTTAAATATAATTTTGTTGTTGAATAAGTAATATAATTATTTTTTCCATTTTAT
This sequence comes from Vespa mandarinia, assembly GCF_050613455.1. Taxonomy (NCBI): domain Eukaryota; kingdom Metazoa; phylum Arthropoda; class Insecta; order Hymenoptera; family Vespidae; genus Vespa; species Vespa mandarinia. The sequence goes on along the minus strand of NC_140811.1, from coordinate 9,201,636 downwards.
TTTCTTCTTTTTTTCGTTCCCTGCATATCAACATTAATGATTTGTATCGCAAGTTATAAAAGCGAATAATGTAAACAAATGTATTTGTGTTAATTCGAATTTTCCAAATTTTCTTAAATATTTCATGTTGATAAAACAAAAGTAAACAAAAAGCTTGTAAGATATTGATTACTCGTCAGGCTTTCAAAACCTATCGAAACTTTGAAGACTTTGAAATATATAAATTGACGATTAAGTCTTTTAAGAGTATTAGCTTGGAATCAAGCTCAAACTTACAATACAGATTTTGAAGCAATTCGAAATGAGTCCACTATTAGTAAAATAATAAAAGTAGTAAAGGATTCTAGACTTATCAAGACTTTCAATATTTTCCATGTTTTAAATCAGATTCGAAGTGATTCGAATTTATCACCAAAATAAGCGAAACAGATTCGAAATAATTCACAGTATTTTACATTCCATCTTTAAATACAAGAGAAGAGAAGGAACATGAACGAACGATTAAAGTCGTTTTAATGTGTATCTTTAAGATATAAGAATGTAAAGAAAGAGTGTAAGAACGACGCATTCTATGGAGGAGTAACAACGAAAATTTATGAACAGAATGTTAAAGAAAAAACATAAAAACAAAAATGTTAGAAGATACGATACAGAACTTGCGCGAAATAAATCTTGTTGATTATTATGAAAGACGTCATTAATCTTTCGAGCTCAGCAGCCAATGTACAGTTCCTTCCTTCATGTGTCAATCATAAACGAGAGACACAAGCTTATCCGTTCGCTTAATATATAACAAAAGCATATTGTTTTATACGTCATTGCAAAGATACAAAGTTAATCACGATAAATGTTGATAAAGAGTCTACGTTTTTGATATTTACTCATATTAATAAGAACGTTAAACTTATCGATTATCGATAAAATAATAAATATTTCTTTTGTTTTTCTTAAATCTTATAATTTATAAATAATTCTCGAGCAGGTAGACATGATCGCTTCTTCGTCGTGTACGCAATCATCCCTTCGATTTAACATGTAAGAAAGGCTCGAGATAAAAATAATAAAATATTGACTTCATCATCGGCTATGAGTTTATCAGTGACGTTGATGAATACGGCAAACGATGATTTGAAAAAGAAAAAGATAAAAATATATAAAATAAACGGAAAAAGAAAAAAAGAAGGATCAAGAAAAACGAGGAACGCATTTGGATCACATTTGATAATTATGTTCATCTTTACCGACAACGACGAATCTTACGTTCTTTATTTCTTTTTTTTTTGTTTATGAAATCGTTTCATAAACTTGGCGGTGTCTCATAACAATTTTTTGATCAATATCAATGTACAACGTATATAAATATTTTCTCGTTCGATTTGAAACCGTCGTTTCAATAAAGTCTTGTGAGATTTATGCGACTTAGACTACTTTGCATCTTATTGTGATGCCTAATTTTACTCAATCCCTCAAGATCAAGTACTGAATTTGGAGTATCATTTAAAAAATACAATTAAGGATCATTGATTCATAAAAAGCAAAGGTTTCATTTCGACTAAGTACAGAGTTTGGCTTTATTACAACTGTAATGTGTTCGCCTTCAACATAGCAATACGTTTTATATTAGGTTGTCCAGAAAATTCGTGTCGATTTTATCCTTATGCCACCTACCAAAAATCGGCACAAACTTTCCGCACAACCCAATACATTGTAAGCGACACAGATCAATCAATTAGGGAAAAGTAGGAAAGTCTAGAGAAAGGAGCTAATATTCAAAGATCTAAAGGATCAAAATTTGTAGTTTGACGCGAATTTAGAAATATTTTAGAAGGACTGCGAGTTCAAAATTTGTATTTTGTATATAATGTGAATTTATGAAATTTTGAATACTGCACGGAAAAATAAAGAGGAAAAATAAAGTATAACTGAGCATACTAATAGAAAGACATAATAAGGAATGAATAAAATACAAATAACTATTTTTTTCTCGTAGATATTGAAATTGCTTGCTTACTAGAGTAACAAGAAACTTCTTCTCGATTTCTACGGAAATTGGAATGATTTCTATTTTAGTTAACCATCGTTAAGAACAAAATCTCTCTCTCTCTCTCTCTCTCTCTCTCTCTCTCTCCCTCCCTCCCTCCCTCTCTCTCTCTCTCTCTCTCTCTCTCTCTCTCTCTCTCTCTCTCTCTCTCTCTCTCTCTCTCTCTCTCTCTCTCTCTCTCTCTCTATCTCTCTCTCTCTTCCTGTCTATGCTCGTATTGAAATTTTATTTTTTATTTAACTCGCGAGTACTATTCTCTATTTCGTTGAATAAAAAATGTAATATTCTTATTTTTTATTTTTATAAAACGTTATAGAAATTTGATCAAAATATTTCAACGAAAAATATTTGTTATGTAAGTTTTATAAAAGGATAAGAAAGGATAAAAATTTGTTATATGAGTTTTACAAAAGAATACCTAGTATATTTGCATTTTTACTGGTCATTCTGCGGAAGTAAACAATTGAATGAAAATTCAAAGGAAGATAGTCGCGAAATGTGCAAAAGAAGGAAAAGAAAAAAGGAAGGAAGGAAAAGACCAAGCGGTATCTTTCGATAAGAAAAGCTTGAATTCTTTCGATGGTCTCGTCAGTATTTTATTCAATATCATCGCCACTTTTCTATGTCAATATACCGTTGTGCATTGCTACTGAGAGTGCTATGTAGTTTCTCTCTTCGTCTCGTTATATCGTCGAATCAACGAAACTTGCCGCTGTAAAACGTGCCTTCCTTTCTATGTTAATGTATGTAAGTATATTATATATGTGCATACACACACGTGTAGAAACTGCCAGCTTCATCGCCGTCTTACATTTTTCAAGACGTGCTTCAATTTGCTGATAGGACACAGAGAAAGGGCGTGGAGTTTTCTCACTGAGAACGAACAACGAAGAAGCACGGAGTAGACGAAGAAGACTATCTGTGACTTGGAGGACAGACGACACGTATTTAAGAGTGTTTTTTAAATGTTATGATTATTATTTCATGGCTATATTCTTGCATGATATACTAAGCCAAAAAATTCTAAAATATGAAGAACAACTACATACAAATATCTCCTTGTATATGTGTACTTTATTCATTTAGTATTTACTACTTTAAATACGTTTCTTTTAATCGTTTTAAATATATAACACGTTTATCACGTAATTCAACGATCCACAGTTATCTGTAATATAACAAATAAACATGGGTTAAACGTACAAAAAGGAAAAGTGAGAATTATGTTGAAAAGTATTCAAATACGGAACGATAATAGAATAAAGATCGAGGATATTACAAGAGAATGACAAAAAATGAAGAAAAGTATAAGATAGTCGTGTATATTTTGAAAGCATCGCATAGAGACTCTGATATCACGTCTTAGAGTCTTCTTATTACATACGTAACCACCACCAATATTTCGCATCGAATCACACTCCACGGAAAATCGTTCCTCTTCTTTTTCCATCTAGCACTCCGCCATCCACGATTTCATCATCACTCAAACTACTTCTCGTTTATATCTCTCTGCAGCACCAACGCTTTTTCCAGGTGCAATGTAGGCATCAATTTAAAAAAAGAGACGGAGAGAGAGAAAATCATTGGGATAGAGTCGTTGCATCTGTTTATATTTAAATCCTGACATGAAATATACTAATTGTATAACGATGATTTTTTTTCTATATATATGTATATATATATGTATATATATATATATATATATATATATATATATATGTATATACATGATCCATTTTGAATTATCAATGTAAAAAAATTTTTTTTAGAATTACACAAACTAAGTTTTTCTATCTTAAAAACAAAACGAAAATAATGTTTACTTTAAATGAAAAAAATAAAGTTTAAATGTACTAAAGAAAAAAATAAGGAGAAGAAAAAAAGAGAGAGAGAGAGAGAGAGAGAGAGAGAGAATAAAAATAATTCACTTCTTATACCTTGCTCAAAGATAATCTTTGAGATTTCGACCGAAGCATCTATAATGCTCGACGATACAAATACTTAAACTCTTTAGCTTTATTATGCAAATGCAAGTATCTTGTCATCCATTAAAAGCTCTTAATTCTCTCTCTTCTTTCTCCCTTCCCTCTTCCTCTTTCTCTGCTTATATTACCACATGAAAGTTTTTTCAAACAAAATTTTTTTAAAAAGTCGAGTTTCCAAACTTTAGAAAGCTCTTCCTGCTCGTTCACTTTCCTCTCCTTGATGAACGCGTTAACTAAACTACGAGTTAGCACGGATATCCTGACAAAAGATTGCCTGTCATCGAGGTGACATTTTAAAAAATCGATCGTTTGTAATCTGTAACTTTAACAAGCGGTAAAGGCATGGAAAGAGAAAAAAAGAAAATTATACAAAGGAACTTACCATCTTTCAGAAGACCAAATCGCCAGAGACTCATCCTTAAATCGAGGTAGATATTTTGAAGTAAACGATGCACACTCTCCGCGCATCACCAGTTCATTTAACTTTTTATTTTATCTCTTTTATTTTTCTTTTTTTTCAATGTTTTTTTTTGTTTATAAAAAAAGAACTTTGTTGAAAATTCGACGACAAAGGTATATCATGTAATTTAATTGTTCTAATGAAAGTTTTCGAATGAACCTTCAAGTGATCATCAGTAAAAAAAAATTCGTCCTTGTAATTTCTTCCAATTACGCCAAATTCGTGCAAGCTCGTGATGAGAAAATGAAAGCCACGTTGGGACACTTGGTTTAATTGACGCCCATTTCGAAAGATCCGATTTCCTTCGAATCGACTTACTCACTATTCTCCATTTGACCAAGTTCATATTTAACCTATCCCTAAGAGACCTCGCACTCTCATCACATCTTTCAATGTACACTGAATCACCGACTCACTGAGATTATACTTATATACCGAACGAAAGAAAAAAAAAAAAGAAAAATTTATCGACTCGCTGATTTTCTCTCTTTCTTTCCTCGTTTCTTCATTCCTTTGGGAATCTTGCTCTCGAAACTTCGTTTATGGAAGCTCTGATCAAACTTACTTCAACGATATATTCTATTCGCTTGATCTCCACAAATCTATATAACTATAACGATATAACAAATTTTCTCAAAGGGATTACTTTTCCCAACTGAATTCATGTTTATGTTCTCGTCGGAAGAGTTGAATAGAAGTTACTAGCACGTATATTCCTATCCTCAAGAATCCAGCAATGATGAAACACTATTCATCGTTCATGGTTAATATATAGATCGTACATGAAAGGTACATCTTTCTCGACTCGAGAAAGAGAAAGAAATAGAAAACGCCCGAAGTTGGATGGGTCTATATCTTTTATGTCAGTAATTACTATGAGTTAAGCATAACTTCTCGTTCGAGTCTTTTCCTTTCGTCCTACGTATCCAGACAAAAATAAGAAAACAAAAGTCCAGAAATCAAATATCAGATAATGACATTTACATTCGATAGCTTCTTACAAGGTCTCTTTCTATACATTTTCTTCACTGGATTGCGGATTTGTACTTGTATTGTTGCTAACAATATCACTATTCTTCTAAGCTTGGTATTTCACTTAATTAATATCAATTTCACAAATTACTATCTAGGCACTAAAAACGTGGAAAACAATTACAAATTTGATAGTCTTTTCTTGTTATTTTCACAGCTGATGATTAAGTATCGTAGAGAAAGAAAGAGAGAGACAGGAAGAGAGGGGGGAGGGAGAGTGAGAGACGTACGCAAAGAGAGTAAGAAAGAGAAAGAAAGAGGAAGAGATTGCCTTCGTGAACGGCGTTCTCCGTTATACTGAAGCCGACCTACTCGTAGTGTTTACATCGAAGAGAACTGTGTCGACATTACCACGCCTTGCTGGGCTTCCGTCGATCCAGCTATACCAACACGTTAATGCGGTCCACGAGCAGTACTTAAGCCCGGTGAACTGTCCCTTTCATGACGACGAGAATGGCTCGGTTCTGTGACTAACCGACCAGCAGATGATTGGATTGTGTATCCCGCACCGTGTTATTCCCCTACAATCTATGGACGAATATCGCACTATGTGATCCGTTCTTAGCTACCACTCAGCATCTCTTTATTACCCCGCGGTGATATAATCTCATCGAATAAGTCCTTCGATACGAAAATAGCTATTTGATTGATCGTCTTTATTTATTCTTAAAGTCAAAACGAACATTTCTTTCAATTTTATTTATTTTTATTCGTCTTTGATATCAAGAGTGGAAGAAGATATTAATTTTAGTCTTATTTATAGAATCTGTCGATATAACGGATTTTAGATTTTATGTTTAAAGTTAGAGATCGTAAATATTATCTTTTAACAATTTGTGTTAACTTGGATTGATTTAATGATGTGAACTGTTGTTATAACGAAAAATAATCGTATTTTAACTTAATCGTCGATATAACAGGTTTCAGTAAAATTAGATATATAATAATGTCCGATAAAATGATATCGATTTAGTTGTATTTTCCAATACGATTTGAATTTGATTCGATAAAATAATTGTTTATTTTTTTATTTGTTCTAAAATGGTATTAATATTTCTTTTATTAATATATATTTGTGACAAATTAATTAAATTAACAGAGTTTTTCTAAGCGATTGGCTTAGGCTAAAGAACTGAATTTCATCTTCGCTGACATTTCTTTATATCACCTATACACTTCGACGATATCTTTCATAAATATAATAAAATATATAAATCATAAATATAATAAATAATTTGAAAAAGGCAAGATTATTTATATTGATAGTACTGCTAATAGACACTTGCTTTTAATATACAGACACTTGAAATCTTCGATAATTTTTAATTTAACTCTGAACAAAACAAATTTAACGTTTTTAAAATACAAAATATCATTTAGACAAATCAAGTTGATCTTCAAATCTCTGAATAACTTTCCGTCACAAGAAAAAACTTAATATTTCTTTTCGTAAAATCTTTAAATCTTATCGTGTAAATCTTATAAATAACAGTTTCACATAGAACAATTAATTTACGAATTATTCAAAGAGTGTATGTTACTTCGCAATTATATATATTTAACAAATAAGATGCTAATAGAAAGACATTAGTATTACCAATACAGTAATAAGTAGATGCAACACTTTTATATTAGTATTAATACTATATAGTTACTATATATAATAAGTAAAAAAATTTAATATACTATATCAGTAGTATTGGTAATAGTATTAATTATTACTATTAATTTTTAATTATATTTACTATAATTTAGAACAATTTACTATATAGTAATTACTAATAGTAATATACTACTTTCCTCACACTATATTACTAATATTATTAAGTACTAATATACTATATTTTATATACATATAATCTATATTAATAGTATTACTAGTACTAATATAGTAGCAACCTTGCAACGAAGCAAAATGTCAATATAGAAAAGACATCAAAGACATTCGTAAAACACCTATAAAGCAATGAATAATCAATAATAAAGATAGGATGTATCAATCGATTAGAAGTTTTGAGATGGAAGATTCGACATTTTCTAAAAATATAATTCATCGAGTTCTCCTTACCAACATGTGTATTGTAGTGTATTATATATGTTCTTACAGTGTATTGCATGATTTGAAAAACTCGAAAACAGAAATAAATTTCGAAAAGTTATTATACGGCTAATTATAAAGTCGAAGTACTCGTACGCATGAAGATATCATCCTACGTATATATATACAAAATGAAGCTATCGGTGGTTTATTGTATACATGCTGAAAGTTTTAGTAAAGCTTATTACGACACAGCGCTCGTTAATTTCTACTCATATCAGCGGAGAATTTCGACTTTCGTGCGAGCTTTTCAAAAAGAAGTCTTGATTAGCCATGATCAGCAGTTATGATTATTATACGATCATTATACTCGTCCCTTCCTCGAATCCTATTTGCAGAAAATCTCGACCGAGAAGAAAAGGAGAAAAAAATTACTTGAAAAAGACTCAGCTAGACAGATCAAGTACTTCGGATTGATTCCAAAAAAAATAATAGTGAAGCTTCAAAAAAAAGTCTAAACTGATTCGATGAATCAAGGGCCAATGAGAGAAGGTTTTACGTCGAAGATACTATCGATGTTGGCTCTGAACGATAATTCAAGAAGTTAACATTAAAAAGAGCAGCGTAGGCACAATGCATTATTAGAAGACATAAGATACGAGAAAAGTTTCTATGCGAAGAATCACCTTTCAACTACGATGAAGAACCAAATTTCTTATTCGAGATATATCTGACATTGAGGATGAAGAACCGCTGAAAATTTATATTCGGAGTTCAACCCTTTTCATCACTCTCCCCTTCTTAATGATAATTTTAAATATAAGAAGAAAATCAAAATGCTGTAAACTTTGATATTTCCCAGATAAAATTGTAATACAAAGATCGCCATAAAAATTTGTGTAAATAAATTTTCTTAAAAAAATCGTTAAAAATTGTTGAGATGAAACAATCGGTTTGGCATATTGTTTCTTTGCTAAGAAGATACGTCACGAGATCTTAACTATTCAAGAAGCATTTATTCATCCACTGGGCACATTACGTGACCGTTTTTCCATTTCATTGGTATGTAACGTACATATATACGTCTTCATTGCGCAGCGTACTGTTCTTCGATGATTCATTTCTTTGTAAATAGTGCATAAAACCAGTATTGGAAAGCTATTTAAAATCAAAGAAATTTTTATAGATTTAAGAGCTTTGAATTTTTCTGTAGATACAAAAAAATGAATGTTATATGAAATACATCAAAAAATAAAAACGAAATGGTGTTTCTCTACAGTAATAATAAAAAATACGAAATAAGCTTTCTATAAATTTCTATAAAAAACGAGTATTATTAAAATTGGCTAATCCTATGACGAGTTACATTTATTTAAACATCTACAAAATTCTTCATTATTTTTGTTTAAAAGTGACACTTTGCTGTGTTTATTAAACAAAAAAATATAATTAGACAAATTTTTGGAATAGATTTTCTATTACTGCACACCTAGAAAAAAGCAAGATCATACTGAAAAGAAAAAGAAAAAAGTGACTTTTCGAAAAAAAAGATGCATTTATTTAAAGATCTATAGAATTCTGTAAAAATATTTCACTAACTTCGTATAAACGTAACATCTTACTCAATCTATGAAAAGATAAATGTACAAAGTTTTTGAATATTTTTTTTATCACTATGTAGATACACATAAAAGGAAGCAAGACTTCACAAAAGAAAAAGAGAAAAGACAGGAGAAACTTTTCAGAGAAAGGATATACTTATTTAAAGACCTATAAAAACATTTCACTACTTGTATATAAATGTAATGTGATAAAATCTCTTGCTCAGTGTATGAAAAATAAATGAATACATTGAATATTTTTCTTTATCACTATATACACATAGAGAAAATCAAGATCTTATCAAAATGTAAGAAAAGAAAGAAGAAAGACCTTCTAAAAAGCAAAGATACGCTTATTTAAGGAACTATAAAATTCTACAAAAAGATTTCATTAACATTTTATAAACGTAACATATTAAGGAAAAAACAAATAGATAAATTTGTTGAATATATTTTTCTGTCACTATATATACATAAAAGGAAGCAAGGATTTTACGAAAAAGGAAAAAAGTAGAGAACTTGGAAGTGTTTGTCGATGGTAACCTAATAACGATAATCGATTAATCCAAGCATTGACTCTCCTGACGAACAACTATGTATAAGCGACGCGGTTTCCCTTGTGTATAAAAAAGAGATAGAAAGAAAGGGGAAGAGAAAGAGAGAGGAAAAAATAGTAACGATGATATTGGATTTTCATTGAAAGCCAATGGAAAATGGGTATTTAGCGCGAAATATATCGAGAGCGTTATTGAATATCGCCTTTTAGCCTCTATACGCATGTTTTCTCTCTTTTTTATGTATATTTATATTTTTATACCCCTAGTTGTTATTCAATAATCGATGAGATTCTCCTCCTATTTCTTTTCTTTCTATCATCTTACGAGGAGAATCAATGTTGCGTAACATTAATAGAAGAGAATCTTTCATCTATTACTTAACGTTTCACATACGTACATGTGAATACATACAAATCAATTGGTTTGTTATGTATCGAAAATCCTATATCAACGATTTTTCGTTTTCTTATTTGCACATTTCCATTTTTCTGAAAGAAAGAGAGAACTTCTTTCCAATTATAAATTATTGCTCTTATAAACATAGGAGAATAATAAATAGGAAAATAAATAAATAATGACATGTTTCAAAACTAGATTAATAGTTAAAGCGAAACAATAAAAGGAAAAATAAATGGAAGAGTGAAGAAATGAGAAGAAACAAAAAGAAAATGATTTTCTTCCATTTACATTTCATTAACGAAAACCAGTCGACCTTCTAATTAAAATTCATACGATATTCCTGTTATTTGATATGGATTGAACACTTTGGAACTAGTTATAAGATTGTATACGATGAATGAAGGTAATTTCCAATTAATAGCACTTTATATGTATATATGAATGTGTGCACGGAGCATGTTTATATATATATATATACACACACGTTAGCAAACGTGCTTGAGTATTTTATATAATTTTATACGAACTCAGGCATACATTTTAACGTATATACATGAGAGTAAGAAAAAAGAAAAGAAAATCCACCAATCCTTTTTCCATGACCTTATAATCTTTTCGTAAATGTAAAAATATGCTTAATATGAAATATTCAATTTTTTTAACAAACATTATATCAAGATATTCAAATGTTTTATCACCATATATATATATAGATGTATAATATTAACGTTAAATTAATTTGTATAAAAATATAAAAATAAAAATGATGTCGTTCGTCTAACTTCGCTGTGTAAATGCAACGAGCAAAAAGGTACTAATTGGTCTTGAGAATTGTCCTCTGCATCTTCAGCTAATAAAAGAAGCCAATAATTCCTATATATTACTGAAAACCTCAATGACTATGTTGTTGATATAAAGTGACATCGTAGTTCTAATTCTAACTATCGAGATTCTTGAAACTTTGCATCCCTCTGAATGCACTGATGAAAATATATCTTTAAAGAAAACTGCAATAATAGGTAAGTTAATCAATATTATTCAAAGAACTGAGATATTATTGAAAATATAGCAAAAATAAATAAAAAATTCTTCACAATTTTGCTCGTTATTATGTGAAGAAAAGAAAATAAAACTATTTTTCAAGAATATATCAAAAACAAATACTAATATAATAATAATAAACGTATAAAGAAGAGATTGTGCAACATTTTATTTTCAAATTCGCTTTAGCTATGCATATTTACCGCTTCTTGGTGCATAACCAATCGCTGTATATAAAGTCCGTTTACCATACTCATTAACGAGATCGCTCGGCATCCCGTCATATTTCCGAAAAGTCAAGTTAACAAGCATTCGTTATAAGGCCAACGAAATATTCCATATACTGTGTCGTCGATGATGAATATATAAGCCATCGTATGATGGATATATAAGTAGTAGAGATGCAATCTACCGATGCAAAAGTACTTGACAAGTGTGTGATGAGTTATATATGTCCGTGAAGACAAAAAAATAAGATAAAAAAAATGCAATTTTGAAATATGATGAAGACGTTTCCCATTTGTATTTTTGTTATTTTTGTCGTAATCGTTCGTGCTATATATGGAGGTAATTATTATTATTATTATTATTATTATTATTATTATTATTATTATTATTACTATTATTATTGTTGTTATTATTGGTTTTGTTTCATATAACAAATTTATTATATCAGTAAACGTTTAGAGATAAAAATGAACATGATTTTGAGTATGAATTGTTTTCTTGCAAGGCGATCGAGAAAATAGATATTATTATCCGTTATTTTGGTTCGGAAGAACCGACTATCGCGATTATAATCGTTATCGTAATGTCAGATGGTCGCTCGAGAACTTAAAACGAAGGTCAACTACTACATCTTACGCCGAGATTGGGTGAGTCATTGATATTTTGATAAGATTGAAAAACAAAGATATATATATGATTGATCCGTCAATAGTTTGAATTGTACGCTTTCAGAAGTGCATGGGGCCGTTGAAGAAGGGACAAAAGACAGTTGTAAACAAACTTCATTGTGAAATTAATAGAAAACCAAAAAGAAAGGAGAAAAAGAAGGGTTCACGTGATCAAGTAACATCATGAAAATTTGTTCATTCATTTTGAACCGAGGAAACATTTAATGAAATCATTATTTGGAACTCAAAAAAAGTTCTTATCTCTCGATAAGACGACATCTAACTCGAAGCTCCTCATGAATATTTAATATCTATGGAGAACAAAGGGCAAGTGAATGAGAGAGAGATGAGTTTTTGTTTTTTCTCGAGAATCACAAAAGATCGTTTTAGAACGTGACACCAAGGATGCATTAACGACCTAGTGTGATTTTCTTTATAGAGCTCTTTGTACGATGTCTTCTTCATCGATCATGAACAAATGAAAAAAAAAGATCGAGAAAGAGAAATATGTAAATCATAATCGATTTTTCGCATTATCGCTTTAAAAGTTACTAAGAGATTGTTCTTCTAGTTTCCTGATATTCACGTTAATAGATTAGAGTATTGTAGAGATATAATATAGAGATATAAATTTTCATAATATCCTTACGAAAAATTTCATATTTTACATCATATTTTTAACAGCGAAAGAATTTGAAAATACGAAAATCAATGTTATATTCTTTATTCGGAAGTCGAATTGTTTTTAGCTTGATTAAAAAAAGGAAAGACGAAAATCGATATTAATATTCCTTACGAAAGTAAAATCGTTTCAGAAGAAACTCACCGTGAGAATAAATGGGGAATTCTCCATCGCTGTGACTATGAGTTAGCATCCCAGCCGAGTAGAATTGCCAGAGTGCTCTCTTCCTGCTTTCTTCAGAGGTACCTGCTAAGACCTCGTCGTCATCGGCGAGGCCCAGCAGGCTCACTAGTCCCGAAAGAGACAGATTGAAATGGACGATTCAAATTTTAAAAAAACCTTGAAATTAGATTTCCTTCTTCACGTTATTATTTTGTCGTTAGTAAATCCACGATGAATACTTGAAACACTTTCGTTCGCAAAGGGAACTTCTAACACATTTAATAAGCAACCTTTGCATTATGATAAAACAAATGATATTAAAATAATCTCCACGATCGTTATCTTCACTATTGTCATTGTCGTGAGATAACCAAAGGCGAACTGGAAAGACGGCAGGTTTAAGATCGATAATTTCGCACTTTAATTATTTCGATTTGTGATCGACTTCACTTTGCACAGTTTCACGGTAACTTTCGATTCTCTTTCTTTCTATCTCAAGTTTGTTCTCTTGTTTCAAAACGCTCGGTTCAATTTTCATATCTATTTTAACAAAAGAACGACAATCATTGATTCATTTGGACAATGAATGAGTATATATTACGTTGTGCGAACAGCAGAATTCTCACGTATGTAATGCAATTTTAAGGGAAAGCAATGAATGATTCAAATACCGGAGGAATATTCTTACGCTTTACGGGAAATTACGATCTCATAGGATCTCGATCAATCTAACCTTAATAATAATGTACTTCTCGACCGTTCAAGTTTGATATTCGATATTCCTGCTCTTAAATGAAAAATAAACTGAATTTCCATGAAGAATACTTCGATTTTTGAGTCTTTTTCTGTGTGTCTCTCACTCTCTCTTTTCTCTTCTGCCAATAATAATATAAAATAAAATAAACAATGTAATCCTTTACATCGATAAAAATGATTCGGCGTATTACGCCATCCGTATTTTCGAATTAAGAAACCGAGCGATCAAAGTAAGCGCCGATCACAATTTTGCTCCCATTATACGCATGAATTTCTACGATGATGTTGAATGTCGAAACCGTTCTCTCAGTGAGTTGATCGATCGCTTATCTCTCGAAAGTTGGAAGGGTCCAAGCGAGAAATTGAACCGCGCCTTTGTTGGCGGAGGGCCACCCTCTTCTCGAGATAAATCGAAAGCGCAACGCTAATAACGATCTCCGAACCTTTCCACTAAGGCTCGACTCTGTCCTTTTTACAATTACATTT
>NC_140811.1:8955000-9182500 GCF_050613455.1 Vespa mandarinia | reverse complement strand
TCATATACTCATGATGAATCGTAGTTTCGTCCAATTTCTTTAGATAATTCTCTAATGTAGATGCCAACTTAATAGATGTACTATCTTCGACTAAAGATGATTCAGACATACTCTTTACTTTAGATTGAACTTCTAACCTTCAAATTTGATCACGCATCAAAACACATCTTAAGCCAACGATTTATCTTTCACTAACGAAGGGGTAATGTGTGTAACATTGTATGTGAGGTGGCGACCTCTACTGAACGCAACAATATAAACAGAGAATTATTGACATTTTATATTTCATAAAATAACAAATATAAATATTTTAAAAAACACTTCTTATATAATTTATTTAAACTATTTCTTATAATTTAATAAAGAAACGAATTTTATAAAGAAACTGGATTATCATCGGTCGGTAAAGACGATCCAATTATTATTTTTTCTTTGAATGTAAACTGTTGAATTATTATTCTTTCTTCGAATTGTTAACTATTTAAAATACCTTTCAATACTCTCCGTACATAGGATGTGAAAAATTTTGTCAGAGTATCTAATTTTATCATTTGATAAGTTATCATCTTCACTTTCCTTATCTAATATTTTCCATTAACTTTATCCTTATCGTGCGTCGTAAGAGCGAATATTCGCGTGTCCTACAGAAAGATGATGTTATCCGACAATCACGATCGATTTAGTAGATCTTATCGTTCAAACATCATTATCGATATTCTCTTAAAAAATCACTTCGCTAAGAAACAAAATAAAAAAATCGAAAGAACGAAAGGATGTCGAAATAAAATCGATTAAAATGAAGTATTGATTGGACCGATCAATTTCCGTTACGAATCTATGATGATTCAATATCTCCTGTGTTAAAAAAAAAAAAAAAGGAAAAAAAAACAAAAACGAGAAAGTAAATTTTTCTTAGAAGATCTATACGATTGAGAATCGTACATACACTTCGATAAAAACTTTTAGAATAAAATCGTTGAATAAAATTTCAATTTATACATATATATATATATATGCAAAATCGACAACAAAATATTATCCACCATCGTCGCCATGCTATGTGCTATGGACAAACCGTTTCCCAATCTCCCGTCCATTTGACCGGCAGCAATCTTTCTCTTTGGCAGTGATGTAAGCCTGAGAAATATTATCTGGGCTTTTTCTCGTCACGATACGGATGATTTTCATGATTGAGGAAGTTTCTTCGACTTACTCAAGATATTTATTTATTAAAAAACGTTTCAACAATTTTCCCGCTCGAATCATCACCGTGAATATATCCCGCGGAAGATACTCGTCTTTGAAAATCGAATTCCTTCGTTCGATACTTCGATTATAAACATTTTTTTTATGAAAATATAGTTTAAATTTTACAACGAAGAAATCTTCTATAATTATCAAATATTTATAAACAAATAATAACTATGTTTGATCATGAAAATATTGATGATAAAATGAAAGGAACAATATGACACATCTGAAGTCTGTGTTTATTTAATAATTGAAATAGTGCGATAACCGACATCGTGTGTCTTTGTTGTATTATTTATTTAAGATATTTCTCTAATTCGTATCGATAACAAAGAAAGTTTATATTTAATAAGCATGTAACTCATAAACTCTCAGTACCTTATACCATACATAATAATTACTTTAACGAACATATTCGAAAAAGTAATCATTTTATAGCAATTTCTCATAATAAATGTATGGCTTATTTTTAAATAAAAGAATTTCAATAAAATAAAAGAATTTATTTGGATCGAGGTAACGTAAATCCTTGTTACGTACCTGTCCGGCATGCAAGAGCGCTCCGTGCCACTTGTTGCATGGTCGCGCTCGACACTTCGGTTTGAATAAACTCCTTGAGAAGTACGGAACATAGAAAATATTCTAGGTTGGTTTTACTCACCAGGAGTGGTGCGTCCTATCGTTTCCTCTTCCTCGCTCGTATCCGGTAGTTTTGCTTGTCCGTGAGACACGACACTAGTCACTATACTTGACACCCCAGAGTCGTACGATTCGGCCATTTTCAGGTTAATTCGCGTTAATCCGCACGATGGCCACTTACCTCGTCGTATTCGAATCCGAAACCTCTTTTTCGAAACTTCCACGCACGCTTGGTGACTCCTCGCTGTGTATTTCTCTCGTCAGATGGCATTACAAGTCGTAGAAATGTAGTGCTGACACCTCGCTGAGATTACGGAAGATCATTGTTGCTATCGATTCATGTATTGAGTTTCTAAACAATTACGAATTAAGAATTAAATTAGAGATGATAAAAAAACAAATTTCGATATGTACTATCATGCAATATAAATACTTTTTCGATATTAATTTATGATTTATAAAATTAAAAAAAAGTAGAAAGTTGTTTAAGCATACAAAAAGTTGCATTGTATTATATAAATGAAAGAATGATAGATATGAAACATCTAATCATAGATTTAATGTCGCACCTTATATCAATAAAATTCATTGCCAAGTGTTTTTCTTTCTTCTTACTTTTATCTCTCTGAAATATTTCAAGATAAATGGGAGGTTTATGAGAACAGGATAGCAACCTTCATATTAAGGCAATTATCTTCTTTTTACGTGATCAATCTTTCTGTTTTAGTTTCAAGATTAATCGATGACGTTTGAAATGATTTTTTATCTTTATTATACAGGCACATTCACTTCAACTTCGAATAAAGTAACGTATAAATAATTTGATAAATTATACACATGAATTCGATATTAAAAACATATAATTGTTGAATGCCTCTCTCTCTCTCTCTCTAATTCGCTTTCTACATAATATCAAGAGTTAACTAAAAGATTTGCCGGAGGTAATGTTACGGTACTGTGACCGGAAATGGCATAAGGCAGAGGTGACACGCCTGTTATCCACTTGCCCTGCTCGCAGCAATAACATTCAACGCTACTCAATGTCTTCATAAAGACTGTTGTTACACCACCAATTATTAATAACTGGGCACCTAAAAAGAGTATCAATATTTGGTGTCTTATTTAAATTATAGACAAATAAATACAAACCTATTGATGCTGTACAATGATCATGTCTTGCAATCGACATTTTTGCTTCTTCTTTCCATACGCAAAGATGAGGATCCCAAATATCAATGCGATCTATGCTATCGGTACTATTTTTTGTAGTCGAAGCACCTCCAATTGCATAAAGACAATCGGAAACGACATAAAGCGTGGCGAAACATCTTGGTGAATTCAATGGTTTCATTTTTAACCATCTATAATTTAAATGAACTGATAAGATTATGGATCGCCAAGGAGGGTCGATATAACAAACTAGAAAATATAGAAATTACTATGATACGTGATCTAAATGGAAATAGAACTTACGAATTCTTTATTGGGTCGTAACATTCGACGTCCTTTGAGAATAGTTCTTTCTTCGATTTTGTCATGCCGCCAGCAACCCAAATAAAATCTCGATATTTTATACCAGCAGCACCCACCCTAGCTGTACACATAGGTTGTATTTTTCTCCATGTAGATTCCAATGGATCGAAGACCTCGGCACTCCTCAACGCTCTGAACAAATGCTAACGAATCGTCTTGTTGTTCGTTATGTATGAAAAATATGCTCTTTGGCTGTGTACTAACTCACATTCCATTTCTATCTTGACCTCCTATAGCATACATCTTTCCATGGCTGACTACAAGAGAAAAATTCTTTCTTGGCGTCAACATATCTTCTTCATTGTACCAAACTCTAGTAGTAGGATCGTAGCTCCATACCGTTCCAACTACGATATTTTTTTTTTGAGAATTGTTTTCTCGAGGATCCGCTCCTCCTATCGAACAAAACAAATCCTCCTTGCTTCGTTCCTACATTTTATAATCTTATTAATAGCGGCCTTAAGTGACACATTACCTACTAGATAGATACGACCTTTGAGGTAAACAACCGAATGATGATGTCGTGGCTCAGGAATTTCTTCAACGAATTCCCATAAATTTTCATTTGGTTTGAATCTATAAATATCCTTCCCGGTATTTCCAGAATGACCGTATCCCTCATGAGGATCGACACCACCAAAGACTAGGATCGATTCACGATCAGGATAAAATAAAGAATTATCCAAAAAGTAACTGTCAATATTAGGTCCTAAAAAACTGTTGCTCAATCTTTGTGGTCTATTAAAAGGATTGATAGTTTAATAGGTATTAAATTACAGTTATTACAATTAATAGTAAAATATATAATTGAATAAGTCACTCACAATGGTCTCCTGTAATTACAAACACAAGTTTGAACTTTCTTCGATTTCGGTAAAAATTGTTGTATATTATCTCCACCTTGATAACGCATTCCATTTTTCTTGATAACATCGTTTTCTTCTGTTGCGTTATTAGCCGTATGTGTAGACATACATATTCTCGGAGAAAAGGGACCATCAGGATCAGTTTTTTCCGAATGTGGAAAAGAGCTCGTTATTTCATTGCAATTATTGAAAAATGTTGGAGACTTTATCGTCTTTATTAATTTTGAGACCTCCACTGAATTCGATAAATTATTATAAGACATTTTCATAGGTTGCTCACTTGGCAATGTTTCATGCAAGAACATGTCGAACTGAAAAATATAATTTGTAATTTATTTTTTATTGCCTTTTTATCACCTTTATTTAAATTATATTATCTACGTACTCGAAGTCCTTCAAGATCCTTAGATACACTCTGTTGATTTAACAAATTCGAATGATTTCCTTCTTTCTTTCGCGGGCTTGCATTTTGCTGTATTCTATTTTCTCTGTTTCTCTGATTGGCCAAACTGTTTGAAACTTTAATTGGTTTCAAAGGTTTATAAACCTTTTGACTCACTGGTGCTAATAAAAGTTCAGCAATGCATTTCGTATTCTGCTTCTTCTCGGATGACGTTCTTTTAATCTAGAAGATAAAATTTTCTACGTCTTCTGTAAAAAATGATGAGTTGAGAATTTTCTACAATTTTTCTACCAACTTCGTCATATTTTCTTCTAGCTTTATAACCCCTATACATAGCTTGTATCGTAGTAGCTGCATCTTCTTCAGACTTCGAGAAATCAGTTGCCTTTTCATGGGAATATCTCGTTTTCTTACATTTTTTCAGCTGCTCTTTTATTAACGAATCTTGTTGTCGATAGTAACAAAGATTCGTTGTGTTACTCTGTTGTCGAGTCTCGTAATTAAATTGTTCAATGTTCTATAAGTCAAACACCAATTTTGTTTTCATTATCAAGAGCACAAATGTATTTCATCGATATGGTTATGATTTTATAATCGTTTGATACTAGACTCTAATACCCCTACGATTCGTTAGATTGATATAATTCACTTAAATTGTATTACATTTTTGATTGGATCGCAGGATTTCTTTTGCAATTTTGCGTCAACGTTGGATCTAACGTCAAAATTAACTTGCTTATTATTTCTTTCTTGATCCTGTTGTACTCTATCATTCTGAAAAATATATTTTAATAGGAATACATGTTTTCAATTATTATTAGGATGAACTTCTTGATCGTTACGACTTACCAATAAGTTATCAGTGTTTTTGTATCGTTTCATTTGTAAATAATTTACCAAGAATTATAATGGTATCAAGAGATATATTAATAATTATATTATTTAAACATATATACGTATATCCGATAAGATTGACGTACAATGTATATATAAATACAAATACAAGATAAATAAACTTATCAGAAATATATCTTTGGTAAGCTAAGCTTAAACAAATGTTTCAATTCTTTAATCTCTTAGATAGACTTCAATTGGTTGTATTTTGCAAGAAGTCTGCCGGTGACTTACTCACCACCTTCCCGTCGTTTCTATCTAAGCTGTTAAAGTACACGCTTAACATTTCCGGTGTCATCATTATGCCGGTTGACGATTCTGCAGGTAAATAACTACTGGATGATACTTTGGACGTGCAATATTTCGAAGCTCTTCCCATATTAGTTGCCAGACAACTTCTTTGACCTTAATATTATTATTTGTTTTATTAGGTATATTTGATTTATAATATATACTTGATATTAAAGTCATATGATTACAATGACTTTGTTGATAAGTTGGTTGGCAATAATCCTTGGGAGGCGAATTAGGCGGATTTGGTTTCATTTGCTGCTTGCCAGTTTTTAATTCTGATATTTTTGTCTTCTGATATTCCTCCAGATATAATAAGAACTCTCGATATGTCACGTAATTCTTGAAATATCATAAGTGATATTTATTAAATATCAAGTAAGATGTATTGAGTGAATATAAAAGTACCTTATCCTCTCCGGCCCAATTACGGTTGGTTGGTTCTGACAGGCCAAGTAAATCGATCCAGTGATAATAATCTTCGGTTTGATTGCCATACCAATATTTGATAATAACAAAGCTTTTGATTGCAAGAATAGTTATTTTTTTAATCATTTTATAGAAATATGTGGAAAAAAAATAAAAAAGAAAGGATTCTTACGCCAAACCATCGTCTACCATTTTCTGTATCTCCGGATAAGACATCAGTTCCATGAATTCAGGATTCTCAGGATTTCTTTTTACATCGACGAGTTGCCATGGTGCTATAAGTCCAAATCTAACGCATTTCAATACTTCCAGCATATGTTTTTTTCTATTTTCCCAATCATGCATCAACCATCTTACAGCAGACATTAAAATCTCCATCTCGCTAAAGGAAATTTGATAATTAGAAATTATAAGATTTTTATAGCAAAATTTAAACATTTTTATATGATTTACGAGATCATATACCTATTAACACAAATATAATTTGATTTTAACAGAAGACATAATTCGTCTACGGACAATTCCAAGAAATCTTTCGTGCTGACGAGCATCAAAAAAAACTTCATGATTCTAGGAACCATTAATTCCATTACGGCAATATTATTAATCTTCTTTGCTTCCATATATAATATAAATGCAGTATTCTCCGAAAAAAGTTCATTATTATCTATAAAAGCCCAGCATTGTTCTTCTAACTCTAGATAAAAATTTAATTAATTTCGATCAATGATATTCAATTTTGAGCTATCAGTATTATTTAAAAGTCTTTGAACAACCTTTAATGCCAAGGTACTGAGCAGCTGTAAAGATCTCCAAAATATTATCCCTACGTAGAAGATGACAACTTTCGCTCGTTGGACTAATCATCCAATCGTAAATGATGGAAAATGCCTTCGAAGTTACAGTGCTCTGTATTGGTGATAAATTTATATTAGGTATTAAAAAAAATAGTAAAGTAACAAATAGGATTAGAATCTTACCTCAGTCAAGTCAATTTCTTTACTATTCTTTTCATCGAAGAACGTACTATAGCTTTGAAGAACTAAAAGATGACAGTGAAATTCATCCTGATCTATTTGAATAATGCAATCAGCGTTCCTTAAACAATACATAAATATTTTAGAGCGCATGTTAATAAGGTTACGAAAGAATGGACATTCTGGATTCTTGATTAGCTTGTTTAAAGAACCGCACGAGATAACGGTGATCGGGGTTCGAATTCCCGGCCATCCTGAATATGCATTTTTTCATACGCTTATAATATATTATTCCAATGTTTCATTATTTCCAAAAGATTTACTTATAATTCGTTATACGCCTAGCTAATTCTTGATACAAATCAGTTTTTTCCGGAAGAATAACACTATTCCAATCGATTGGTTCCTCTTGCATTAAACCGAGCCTGATGCAATTCAATAAAATAATTACGAATACTATGTCAAAGTAATAGATAGATAAAATAGCACTTACGAAGAAAGAGGTACTTCTTGGATCGGAGAAACTTGATTAGACGTAGCTTGTATTGATTGATTCTGCTCCATCTCTGGCTGATGTACTTTAGCTTTATATGGCTGTGTTCTTGGTTTATACTCTACTTGGATATCGGGTAACTTTTTATGAGCCTGTTGTGTTGGATATTCAAAACTGCAGTATTACTAAATCATAATACTTTTAACACAAAGTGACAATATTATAATATAAATTATACTTAATTAATACAGAACGTCGATTATCGAGAGACAAGAAAAGAAATTTGATCGTTAATATTACTTGTAAATGATTGATCGCCGATGATGTCACTCCTGGAGGAAGATCGATTAAACTGTGCTTAGGTGAGAGGTCGGAAATAGATCTATTGACGTTGATGTTAGATTTATTGAGCTCTGCCTTAACGTTAACCTTCGTGTGCTGTGGATCTGCCACTAATACACTGACTTTTTTAGATTCGAAAACGATCTGAAAAAAGGATCTTATTTAAAAGGGATATTTATTACATTTTTTTGTACTTCTGACGAGTACACGAATCAAGACTGTACCTGATTTGGAATAACTTTTAAATTCCCACTGGGAGTTGCCTGAAACGGAAAAACTCTTCTACTTTCGTCGATATCGGTCATGCTAATGCAAGCTTGATCGTTTATATCATTTGGACGCGTTTGCGCATCCATATTTTGTACTAAGAAATTCAAGTTTGGTGACAGCATAGAGTGTTTCATATTTTCTCCTTTATCCTGTTCTCTTGTACTATAACGAACGTCCTCCGTTATTTTTAATTAACCTTTAATATTTATATTTTAATTAGAGAAAAAGCTCACTTAACACTTTGAGTCATCAGCTTCGAGTTATATGAATTAGAAGAATAACATTTCTCTCTTAAATGCCTATCACTTTTGCAAGCCTTTTCTAATATTCTTTGACAGTCCTCAAGTTTATAATTAAAAATTTCTTCGTGACTAGAAACAGGATCTTTGCTAGTAATTGGATCAGTTTGCTTCGGTCTTTCGGCTGCTGTCCAGTGATCTTTCGTTGAAGGTGTAACTTGTACCACTCTGCTCTTGTGATAAATGTTCACGTTCAAAGGTTCTGATTGTCTCGATATTCGAGAATATCTTCTAGAAGTAATTCTTCTTCGTGGGATCGAATAATGTGGTGATCGATATTCTGGACTCTCGATCAGTTTTATTCTACAAAAGAACACAATTTTATTTTATTTAGACTTATTTTAGAAAGATTAAAAGTATAATAAAATGAAGTGATTTACCTAACAGGAGAAGGCTCTGAAGTGATATCCGATTTTGAAAGTCGAACAAGTTGCTTTGAAAATGTCTTTGGTGGCTCGAAAGATCCTCCTTGATACAAGACAACGACGCTGCTTTTACTATTACTTGGACGTTCGATTGAGGCCGTTTTAACGTTTTCTTCTTGATACACTATGGATGTCCAGGTTATATTAAATTGTTCGCTCCGACGAATTCAAAATTTCTTATGCTTTGTCCTTCGATTGGCCCGTTTCTCAGCGTACTGCGGGTATTAGCAGTAGTAATGGTAATAGTGAATTGTCAATGTGTTTGATAGATATCTTCTTTTCAAAAAAAATATAGGCGATGACGAAGACGATGAAGAGGATCAAGTATATTGAATTATCGCCGTATTTGAGAGAATTAGGCCTTGGAGTAAATTGCAGTGCAGGGTACTCTAAAAAAAATTGCAAATGTGATTACAACATGAGTTTACTTATTTCCTCATCGAAGAATCACATAGTAAACTAACAATAAAATTTTTGCAAATTCTATTCACATATACATACATATATGTATACATACAAACACTGTAGGAATCGTAATACAACATTTAATGTAAACTAGAATATTCAACTTAAAAAATATGAGTTTTCATCCTATAGTTTCTGCAGTTGGCTCCAAAACCCGAGAATATACGAGAAAGACAAGCTACATCGACTTGTCGATATATTCAAGACATATATATATATATATATATATATATATATATGTATATATATATATATAGAGAGAGAGAGAGAGAGAAAACGGGCCAGTGTCGAGATAAAGCTTAAAAAAATACGTCTTACATTTTTTGCTGTTACGACGTAACGCCCTTACAATTCGTGGTGTACGTTTTTCCTTCCTACTATCAGGAGAACGCATTAGGCGTTTTAACCATACGAATTTTTTTTAATGATAGCGTGCCGTACACTTTTTTATTCTCGCCTCTGCACGCATCTAAATCGGCTGAAACTTCTTTGAATAATTACCAAAGTTTCGCGAGATCTCCCTTGTTCTCGACTTTCCTTTCTTCTTCTTCTCCTTCTTCTTCTTCTTTCTTGTCGCATTCGTAAGATTTTTTCCCTTCTGCGAAAGTTATCTTGTACTATGAAGAAAAAGAAACAACAAATTATCTTTTTTATTTCATTTCAATGATTTGTTTAAAAGAAGACAAGAATTTTGTTTTCCCTCATTTTATTTTATTTTCCTTTAAAAAAAAAAAAAGAAATATTGTATTTTCTATTTTATTTCAATTTCTCTTATGAAAAAAAAATGAGAGATACATCGTCTTTCGTATTTTATTTTTGTTTTTGAAAGAAACAAGAAACGTCTTTTTTTATTTTATTTCATGTTTTTTTAAAAGAAAAGAGAAAATACAAGAAATGTGTGATTTTTTTTTTATTTTTTCATAATAACGATTGTCAGAAAATCACAAATAAATTTCTCGATAGGAAAACTTTAATCATTTTACCTCATATTTCCTTTTATCGGAAGGCGAAGTAAATTGGCTATTTGAAATTTCCTGCGCCGTGATAAACTTTTTCTTTCCCGAATCTATAAACATAAAAAAATGATGGAACATTAATAAACTCCTTTGAAATAACAACTTATAAGTTAGATTAAAATAATTTTATCGTTTTCCATGAATCACTAATATTTTTACTGCTAGTGAACACTTACATTACTTACGTAATTTTGATTCTACGCATTGGCGATTAACCAATCGAGGTGTGCTTCGATCGCTTAAAAATCTTTGAAGAAGATTCGGTGTAACGTCTGAATCGATATTCTGCGTTTCGAATGACAAAAACTGTTTCGAATGTTGACGAAGTTGCGTTTTTCTTTGAAAATGCAATTCAATATTTGAGAAACAAAATAAATAAATTTCATGTTTAAAAATATACCTAGGATTTAAAAGATCGAGTTCAATCGATCGTGAAGAATCCTCTTCGGTCGATGTAGAAATGTACGAATTCTATAGAAAATAAACAATATCAAATAATCAAGATAAAAGAATGAAAGAAAATAAAAAATTTACTTACATTATAAGGCCTCGAATTTCTTCGCATGATACACGTTACATTTAATTAATTTTTGATCATTTTTCGCATGATTTTCGGCATAATTATTTGATTTACTTTTTATCTCTCTGTCTCTCTCTCTCTCTCTCTCTTTCTCTCTCTCTGTATATATATATATATATATATATATATATATATCTTCTCTCACTTTCGTTACGTATGTTATAAATACAGTTAAAAAAGAAGAAGTAAAAATGTGATTTGGAAATCGGTGCTGTAACATTTAATACAACCGGAACATTTATAAAAGCATTCAGAATGACCTTAGAAACCAAACAGCCTAACAGATGAATGCTAGAAACTTCGAGATTGTTTTACTTGTCGAACTTTTTCTGTTCTTTCGATCATATGATCGAAACGAGTTTTTTTTTGTAAAATATAAAACTACATGATTTATGTATTATAACGATTTTTAATCTTGAATTTAGAAAATATCTTTTTTTTTCTTTTTTATTTAAAAATAAATCTTGAGTCTGTTTAAATACCTATAGATTTTATAAACTTTTTAATATCATTTTTAGTTTATAAAAAGATCGAATATGTTCATACTTTTTTCCAATGATAGCCATCTTCCAATAAAAATTGTATCGGTTCAACGTTTAAGTTAATACTATAATTGACAAGTTTGTTTTGTACATCTACCGCTAGATGGTGCTACCTGTATTACTCGTTAAGATACAATTAGTATCTTAATGAGACGAAATTTCGAAGCGAAAATTTTATACTTCGTTAAGTATTTTATGTTCGTCTAATTCGATCCAACCGTCTTATAAAATTATTATCCGAAAATAGAGATAATAAATATAAAAAATCTTGTATCAAAATAATAAATCGACCTTAACTAAATTCAATCTGCAACCTACTTCGATGTTTCATAAAAATATACTAGAAAGTCGATATCAATCTTGCATTAGACATGTTTCCACATTTAAAAATAAAGTATTAAAAGTATTTGAAGAATTCATTTTCATTATTGTTTTTGCTCTCTAACTTTCCATTTTATATCACAAAATGAAGAGATTTAATTTTTCGAAATAGGACGAACATTTCGTTAGACACTAAAAATAAATTTTATTTTTTTTGGTCAGTAAAAGGAAAATAAATTTCTAAATACAAAAGGTTCTGGGATAAGTAATCGAATGAAAATATAATGGTTAAGATAGCACGGGTTGTGCGTTGCCTGGTGGTAGGCTGCATCGATCGCTTCACCGTCCTGGTGACCTCGACCTAATGCCACCCTTTTCTGCTCAGAGAGAGACCTCTCCTCTCCTCTCCTTTCTCTTCTTTCTCCTATATTACCCTCTCCTTCTTCACTTCTCCTCCACTTTCATCTCGTCTTATTGCTGCTGCCACTTCTGCTAGTGCAGCTACTTCTGTTAGTGCTACTGTTTCTCCAGCATTTCTTTTTAATTTCTGTTGGACTATCTATTCTGTTCTTTTCTAAACCATGGGATTAGTTAACACTCCTGTCAAAACATACAAAGCGAGAAAGTACGAGAATCTGAAAGATGTAAAAAGAAAGAAGAAGGAAGAGAAAGAGGGGAAGGGAGAGAGAGAGAGAGAGAGAAAGAAAGAGAGAGAGAGAGAGAGAAAGAATAGTGAAAAATATGAAGATAGAAAAACTAAGTTCAAATATACGTTTCTCTCTCTCTTTCTCTCTTTTTCTTTTTCTCTTTCTTTTTCTTGTACAACGCGATCAAAATTATTTTTGAACGACCTTCGGCCTCCAAACTGAAGCCATCATCGAGGATTATTTTCCTCTTTCTCTTTCTCGAATCGTATAACGACGTTGAAGTTCGCATTAAACAGATTCAATAGATCGATAAACCGATAATAATGTTAATATTCGAATGCTCTACAAACATTTTGATCAATGATATCTCTCTTTTTTTATTTCTCTCTATCTCTATCTCTTTATCTTTTTCTATCATCGTTGCAGTGTAATTAATGTTTATTGCGATGTCCGTCCCAAATTAGGACAATCGGTTATTCAATAAATATGAGAGTCGCTATAATCGTTCGAACAATTACAATTTTTCCTTATCTTCAACTATCATTTTCTCATAAATAAACTCTTCTTTCTTTCTCTTTTTCTATATTTCTAGTAATAATGGGATCAATTATTCATTTATCATGAATATTAATAATAAACGATCGATTTATAAAATTAATAGTAATAAGAATATTAATAATAATAATGGAAAGCTTTGTATGAACAAAGCCTTATAACATTAAGCAAATTAAGCAGAATGATCGATTCAAAACAATCACATTTTCCCCATTTGAAAAAATCGAAGAAAAGATATTTCCTACGATTGATCTAATGCAAATAAATTGACTTTCTTTAATGATGTAAATTACAAACGAACAATGAGATGGATATTTGAAAAGAAGATATTTGAAAACAATTCAATGAACAAGTTATGAAATGTTTTTATTACGTTCCATTGATTTTATTGCTTTGATTACTTTGAATTTCTCTATAAAAATATTTTTTTTATCGATAATACAACATAAATCTGATCGAAGTTTCATTCAATTCGATACTCGAGATAGATTACGTTTTATCTTTTCATATACGAATTATAATTAATGTCGGATTATGTCTGAAACTTGTTTCAGTGTGCACCATTCATGAATGTCGCCTAGAGTTCAAATACGCGCGTGCTCCAGAAAGAATCGATCGTAGCAAACGTGCTGAGAAAAGCTAAAGTGTTCGTTAGAGAGAAAGAGAAAGAGAAAAAGAAATAGAGAGAATGAGAGAAGAGAGAGAGAGAGAGAGAGGGATAGTATGAATTCATCTTTAAATACGAGTGGCATTTCTACAAGATGAACAATAAAATCGCATTTTTCAAGAATGTTTCATTTCTTGTCCTTGGAGAGACTTGCATTTATTCCATATTCTACCCCTTCTCATTCTCTAGAAGTCGACATTTCTTGCCTAGAAATTCATTATGACGAGTCGACGCTCTACGATGGCCTCAGTGAGAGATAGATAGATAGAAAGAAAGAGAGAGAGAGCCTGAATAAAACAAGAAAGAACAAGGATGGAAACTACGATCGAGAAATAGAGATAGAAACAGACAAGAAAAAGATAAACGAGTTACAGAGAGATAGAAAGACTCGTTGAGTCCGACACGACGAAAAAAGAAGATAAAAGGAAGCAAAAGAAAAACAAAAAGAAGATGAAGAAAGAAGAGAATCTGTAACTGATACTTCGGTGGTGAGATCGAACAAGAAAGAAAGAAAAAAAGAAAGAGAAAAAATAGTGCTGGTCTATGGAAGGACCATACGTTCATACGTAAAGACACATTCCAATTCTGCTCTATTTGCGGAATGTGAGATAAAAAGAAAAAGAGAGAAAGATAAAAAAAGAATAAAGATAAATACGCAAATCTCGATAGTGCTATCTCTTTATATAGATATGTTCACAAAAACAGACAGAGGAAGAACAATTGTAAAATTGGGTAAAACGAGAGATAGTTAAATAGGCGAGTAAAAAGAGAGAGGGTATGACAAAGTTGTGTAGTGGGGATAGCAGTTGAAAGAGCGTACGAGGGAGGGAGAGAGAGAATGAAGGGGGGAGAGTTGCCAAGGTTACACCCGCATTATAGCCACCCCACGGTCGCTCCAGTAACCACCATCCCTTCTCTAACAGTCTCTCCTTCTCTTTCTCTTCTGGACCGTTTTCTATCCTTCTCTTCGATTTCCACCATCTCTCGACGACGGAATCTACGTAAACGGGACGAACACGCGCGACCCTTTCCGTCCTTTCTTCGAAAACTTTCGCGATAAATCCTACTACCCACCCATACTACCGTCTGCATTCTGATTTAACGCAGTCGTCTTGCTCGTTAAGGTTGAAAGTCGGAAAAAAAGAAAAAGAAATGAAAAATATTGTCTAGGTATAACGTCCAAAGATTTCGATCAACGTATGTACATACGTATATAACGAATCTTTTTAATTCGAAAGAAAGAGTTAATGAATGTGCCTTTTCATTTTTTTAATAGATCGCCTATTTTCTTTTTCGATCTTCGCTCATGGTGAAATAATTTTTACGTAATTGTAAAAAACCATTTTCGAATCATCAAATTAAAAGAGAAGGAGCTAAAGAAATAGAGATTCTTTGTTCCATCAAATAAAGTATCATTTTCAATAATCTAATAATATATTAGTTAAGCAGACGAGTAAAAGATATGATTAAACATGGTTATAGTGATTTATTTTTTTAAGACTTTGGCGATATTATAGTATGCGATACACACAGAGAAGGATGAAACGATCCTATTTTATCTCAGATCATTAATACGTGTCGTAGTTATGTCATGCGCAATACGTCCACAGATACATATGTACATGTATAAACATACATACATACATACATACATACATACATACATACATACATACATACATACATACATACATACATACATACATACATACATACATACATACGTATGCAGCAGGCATAATTGCATAAAAGAAACGAGTTGAATTTTCGAGAGAAACGTTTTGCAAATGAATTGTTAAGAAGGGAGCGTTTTAATTAATTGTTACGCTTGTTGCATGGCTTTTTCGTTGGTTGTTTTTTGTTTTTAGCATTTTTCATTATTTTCCTTCATTCTTCTATTTGACAAGAGTATCGCTTTTTTCGTCTACCATATATCTTGCGTAAAAAAAGAAAGAAAAAGAAGAAAAAATAATAAACGAAATACTAGAACTTTTCCCTTTTTCCTACCGATTTATTTTTTCCTCTCTTTTTCATTCTTTTTTTTTTATTACACACAAGATTCTTTGAATCTAAAAAAAAAGAATGTGAATTGTTTTTCAGTTTATCACTATTGAAATATGAAGAAAGATTTTTCTACTATCGATTATTCGAATTTCTTTATCAAGATGAGTATAGTAATTCAATTCAAATCAAAAACTTCTTTGTTCCTATCATCGTACAATATTTGAGATATTATGTATATTTTGTGAATAAAACAAATTGTAGGAGAGAGATAAAATATCGAGATAGATAGTAGAGAGAGAGAGAGAGAGAGAGAGAGAGAGAGAGAGAGAGAGAGAGAGAGAGAGGTAGAGAGAGAGAGAGAGAGAAATAGAAGAGAAAGAGATAGATAAAGAGAGTAAAGGAAGGAAAGTGCGAATAAGTACGAAGAGTTAACACCTATCAAGGAAAATGCATATTCCATACACTGCAACACTTATACGAATCCTATCTTGTTTTCCCAGCCCATTTTAGCGAATACTAAACTCTTTCGTTTTTTTTCTTCTGTATTCTTTCTCTGTTCTTTTTTCTATTCAACCCTCGCCTTTTTTCCGTTCATTAGATCTCTCTGAGAGAAAGAGAAGAGAAACTGATAAGAAGAATTAAACTGTACGTTGGAAGCACAAAAAAGAACATAATAAAAAATAAATGAAAACTGAGCACAGGAATATGTATTCGATAGGCTGTGTAAACGAGGATCAGCCATGCAACATTATCGGCCGAGCATGAAATCACGGACTCGATTTTGCGAATAAATATTTATTTATTTACCTACATACCTGCATATGTGTATCTATATATGTGTATATATATAGGGCGCGCGCACACACGCACATACATCTCTCTCTCTCTCTCTTTCTCTCTCTTTTTTTCTCTTTCTCTATGTGCGTGTGTATGTGCGTGTGTGCGTGCGTATGTGTATACATTCTTACGCTCGAGTGTCAGTATTTTTTTCACCGAAGGGACGAGGTTTATCGAATAACCAGTAACTCTGAATTCGAGGATGCAATATAAATCGAATTGTTGTACGTATGAGTGAACACTTTGCACTTTGTAATTCGAGGGTATTCTAGTTACGTATATACATTCTATACATATACACATATACATATACATATAATACACACACACAAACACACGATATATATATATGTATATATCGTATTAATTTCGGGTTGATAGTTTGACCCAATTTACAAGCGTGTTGTAGAAATTCTAATGCCACAAGTACACGTAGCTTGAATTAAATGGATTCATATATATAAAATTTCGAATTATAATAGTACGTTCATGAAACGTCGATGCGAGAACGTAATAAGCAAATAAGTGATACACATTAATCGGATCTTATAGCTCCTCGTTTGTCAATAAAATTCTAACTAATTTTAAATAAAGCAACTCCTAAAAGCTTAATTTATTTTTATAAAAATAAATTAAATATGTATATTAGATTTGATAGTTTCGCGTTTCTCAAGAACTAGTATAGCGTATTCAAGCGTAGAATAAAATAGTAAGACACTCTATACGGTTAAGAATTAATGTACCGTTACGTCGAACATCATAGGAATTGATTATCTTTCCATCTACATAATTTTAAGTGAGCTCGGTTTCCATCGTTACTCGACAGTAGAGTTACGTCGCGTTCGACGTTTCTCGATGCAAATTGCGCGCGTGACAGGACGTAACAAGGACAACGAGGGAATTGTCAGAAAATATCAGGATGAAAACTCGATTTAGGCTCGTTTGTTAGGACGTAACCGACGGGGACGCGTTACAGATACACATTCACTAACCAACTCTTGCTCATTCAGCTAAAGGTAGCTAGGTATATCGTTGCAATTGCTCTTGGAAATTGCGAGCACACTTTTTCTAGATTTATAGATGCTGCTCGAAGCGAATAATAGAACGATGTCGTGTGCCTTTATGGTAATTCGTTACATCGATTATGTCTGCTAGCTATTAAGTTATTGTTACGACCGAAAGAAACTATTATGATTTTTTGTCTTTTTTTACATAACGTTCGAATATCTATTTATTTTTAATATTCAATATAGGTATTCAGGATAATACTTGTCATAGATCAATTATGAAAACATTCTCGTCGACTTTTAATATTATTTTAAACATACGGAATAATAATTGTTCTTCTGATAAACGTTTCGACCGCTATATGTCTGAACTGATGCTTGTATTTGTCAAGAAAGGCTAATATTACCTATATATATATATATATATATATATATATATATATATATATATATATATCTTTATCTTGTAGTAAGCAGTAAGTCGTAGTCGATAACTGGATCAGCACGTAGCCCATTTTCACAGAGGTGGGTCCTAACCGCGGCTTAATCTGATTTATGCGCCGCAGCTTCCGCGTTCGCGCGGTATTAGCATAGAGCTACGGCCGGGAATACGTAAAGTCCCGATGCAGAAGTCGATGAATTTAGGTATGAAATTGCATTTTAAACCGACCAGTAGCAGCACCACCAGCATCGACATTCCCAATTCGATTACTATCGATTTCTGAATTCAGCATCGTCGACATGGTCTCTCTATAAAACAGAAAGTTTACTTTGTGTTCGTTGCATTGCTATCGCCTTCGTTGTCTCTTTTTTTCTTCTCCCTCTCTCTTTCTTTCGAAATTATACGAAGAGGAACGGCGCACTTTCCTTGATAACAAAACCAATTAAATTGCCATAACAGTCGATTGTTTTGAATTTGATTATGTCTCTTTATACTTCGACCGATTACGTTCCATTTCACATATTCTCGCCACCAACTACAGTCATCATAACGATTCTCCATTTGCATTTTGTTTCATTCTCTCCTGCCGTTCCGAGCGATTTCATGAGCCGAAATCCTCGTAGCTTCGATCCTAGTGCAATTCCTCGAATAACCATCCACAAATTCCGAAATAATGAAACGATCCTACAAGAGAACGCAGAACGTATGTGAGCGAAACTATTTACGTGCTGATCATTCGATCGTTATATCGTGCAAACCGATCGACGTTTTGCGTTGGATTATTAACTGAACACTAATGAAGATAATTAGCATTAGCACTACTAACTGGCATGCTTGACGTTGCCACCAATAAAGGAGAGAGTTAGAGAGAGAAAGAGAGAAAGAAAGACAAAGAGAGAGAGTGAGAGAGAGAGGGAGGAAGGGAGAAAGTTTCTTAAAGAGCACAGAAAAGAAAAGAATCTTTAGTACGTAATTTTACTCAATGAGGTATACGATAATATAATTATTTTTCTATCTAATCGACTTTTCATTCCTTTAGATTTTTAATAATTTATTCTAATTATATATTCTTTGATTATATTAATATATTCGATTTTTATTAATTGTGTGTAAGTGTATGAATTAATGTTAATTATATTTTTTTTATATTAGTATAATTATAGTAATCGGTAAACTAGTAACATAACAATTAAGTCTTGACCCGAATTAACAACAACAACGACAGCGACAACATTTCGGTCTCCTTACGTTGTTGTTGTTTGATTTCACGAGCATGCATTCAGTTGTAAACGTACCAACACAAACAAACTCACACATACATGCATAGAAGAGGATTAATTTAGTGCCGACCATTATCGCAGTTGCACATTCCCCAGCGCACTGCAACGGTGCTAGTCAACATTGAAGATGAACGGCGCAAGTAACGCCATTATTACGCAACATCCATTCCGCGTTCTACGTTTCCATTCAATGGCCCTCATAGTTTCTATCTTCGAATAATTTCGTAAAATTTTCGTAAGAATTTTGAAAAGTTATCAGTGTATTTTATTATTATTTTTTTCCTTTGTATGGCATTGCAATTTTATTTATTTTACAAAACTAATACAATTGCATTATTAATTGATTATTATTAATTAGGATTAACTTAAATATTATCTTACAAATGTAGTCATTTATTATCTGATTGTCAAAATGCATCGACTATTATCCGCTAGATTTTTATTAAATGTTGGCTAATAAATAATATAGGAATTTTCAGACTGTTATATCTAAATAAATAATACTGATTACTCTATGTTTTCATAGTAATTATGTAGATATTAGAAAAATAATTTATATTTATGATTATTAATGATAAATAAACGGGTATAAAATATTTATCCTTTTTGATAAAAAGTAATAAAATTATAAGAATTATTTTCTTATATAATATAATATATATTATATTATATAAAAAAGCAACTATTAATAGTGATATAAATCTACTATATTAATCAATGATTAATCAATAAGTAATGTAAATTAAAAGTAATAATGTTGCGTAATAATGTTGTTTCTCTAGCTATAAAATACTGAGAATTTCAATATTGGATACTTATTTGCCTATCAAATATTTTTCGAATCAATAGCTCTCACTGTTTCAATATAAAACATTTTGTAAAGATTTCGTGAGAATTTCTAAAGAAAATGCATCCTTTGCTTAATTATTAATCTCTTTTGCAGGTATTACAGTTATGCCTTTTTCGAAAAGAATAGAAAATTTCATTATAATTAACGAAGATAAATAAAGACTAGCTAAATTAATTAGTTAAAACAAATGCAAAATATATTCTTATACACTTTACCGATTTGATTTTGATGAAATATTCTTCAGATTGAACAGAATTGAAAGTATAAATACGATTGTGCTAGGAGAGTTCTTCTTATAAAAGAGTTATTATGATTATCTTACTATCGCTGTTACTCTTGTCATGAAAGCGTCGTTATTATTATACTGTTGTCGGTAACAGAAGCAAGCAACATCATCGTCGTCACATTGTGGCCACTATCTCCATAACGAAAATCCTTTAAAGGAAAGTTAACTTGCGGACAAATCTTTGATAGAAGAAATTAATGCTCTTCTACCATTGGCTCTCGGTGACTTTATTTCTGTATATTATCACTGATAGTAATAATACTAACAGCAATAGCAATAGCAACAGTACATTGTGTAATTTAATCGGTCTTGGGATAATTTTACCAACATGTAGATACGTACTAATCGTTGATGAGCCAAGAAATATCTTAATATGAAATTCATCGAAAATGTATATACATTATTTGAAAGAAATTCAAATTATAATTTGTAAAAAAATGAGGAAAAATTATGAATTGTTAAATTTTTGCATAATATAAAAACAAAATTCATTTGGGATAAAAGATAAAATATTATATATCTATTTATAATGTAATATACATATCTGTTTATTATCAACTTTTCGAAAAAGTTCAGAGAATTGATTCAAACCAACGATATTCTTAATAAATGATATTTATCGAAAATAAATATGTTTATTATTGATTTAACGAGCTAATTTCTGAGAGTCTGTATAGGTTACAAATACATTTGTATGTTTAGAATGTATTAAAAATAAAATTGGTTTTCAGAAAAAAATAAGTGAACATTCACCTACTTTGAAAAGTTTATACTTATTCGTTACCTTGGCCTAATATCAAGGCCATTGGCTATTTATCAAGTTTATTTATTATACATATGTTTAGATTTATGAACTGAAATCTACAAAGTTTTTAGATTTCAAAATACCTTACATTATAGTTTTTAGAATAATTGAAGATTTCAAAAGCTTTTCTACAGATTTACTTGAATGTTTCTTTGTAGATAATGTTAAATGATATTTTATGCTCTTTGCCTCTCTCTTTCCATCAACATGCTATCAAAATTACGAATAATTTACCTCCTCTTTTCGGGTTGTATTTTGTTGCTTACACATCGTGAAAAAGTTAAGTTTGATTCGTCTAAAGTTCGAAGACTTGATAAGTAAGCACGACTTATTATTATGCGACGAGCTTAGAAACTTTGAAAAGTAATTTCTTCAATAAGTAGTAGCAACATGCTCGTTTTAAGCCATTGAAATATTTTATCGATAACAAAGACATGCGGTATATAAACATATGATGGACAGATCATTTAATCTATACTTTTAAAAATTATAATAGAAATAAATGAGAAAAATATGATACGAAGGTTTATTAATTATTATTTATCTAGAAAAGATTTAACTTTTCTATTATTAAAAGAATAAATAAATCATTTGTTTTTATTTTTATTATACGTAGATGTATCTACTTTCTTTTACGATTTTTATTAATTTATCCAAAACTTCTTATCTTCATCTTTATGTTTTTATTTTTAATTGAAATGGATTTTATAAATCACGTTAGAGTATCTTCTTAATCAATAGGATAAAAATGAATAAAAATTATTAAAATTGACTTATTTTTGTTGATACAATATATAAATAGTCCAAAAATCAATCGTCATAATTTTTAATATCAAAACAAAATGCACACGAACTAAAATTTCACTCATAATAGTTATTAAGCGTTAAATATATCTTCTTTTATTAGTGTTAGTATTATTTTCTTGTACATAACTACAAAAAACTAATAATATCTCAGTAATATTTAAAAAGCCAAGCGATGATTTGTTAAAATTTTCTGTGATATTATCATCGTCATACGCGCGACGAACTCGCTCTCCTCGTCTGCAAAAATATGTCTTTTAAGATCATGTGATCGTTCTTGTCGATGATAAATCGTCGACAGCAAAGTTGATTATTACAGGAGGAGAAATAAGAAGGACTGATGATCGAGCGAAATTCTTTCGAGAGAAAAAAAAAGAAGAAAAAGCCATTCGTTCGTTCAACCTTGGTCAAATTCGTATTTTTGTTTTAAAACTCGTTTTCGGAAGCTTCTGCAAAGGTCGTCGGAAAAAAGGAACGGCATATTTTCCAAGTGTTGGAATCTTTCCAGTTGGCATTGCCATGACGAACAAGTAAACGTGATTATCTTGTTTCCAATGGAACGTTGAGAAAATCATTGGTCGGTTTAATGCTTTGTGTTTTTCTTCTTCCTTGTACTACTCATTTTTTGTTACAGTGAGATATTACAAGTAAATCTGAATAAGAGACGGTTTATAATATTTCAGATTAAATCTAGCTTTTCGTCACTTTCCACGTGAAATCAGAGAAGATGAAAGAGAGAAGTGGTTTTAATGAAAAACGATGGGTGATACATTCGACCAAGAGAAATCATCCGTTATCGCCGTAAATTTTAACTTTCCAGATAATGTGAAAAAAAGAATTTGCTTGAAAAATGAATTCCGTCGAATATAAATTTGACGAGTATGTGTAATAATGTTTAGAACAATCGATAACATGGTATGATCAGAACTTTCGAAATTTGGATTGTAAATCAACGTTACTGTAATTTATTTTTATTCGATTAAATGTTTTCTACTATTGTCATGAAAATATATATTTAACCAAATATAATAAATTAAAAATAGTTATATAAATAAAAAAAATATAATTAATGACAATCTTTTTTTAAGAGTATCTTTTTAATTATATCATTCTGTATGATTCAACAATGAAAAAAGAACATTTTTATTTTTTTTTTGTAACAAGTAAGTTGTAATACAAATTACATGGTTAGAGAATAATAATAAGAAAATGTACTTGTTGCTAATAAAATGCAAAAGATTACACGGTCGTTACTCGACAGCCTAATACTTGTTCAGTATTCACTTATTAACTAAGAGGTTATCAACGAAGCTTCCCACTAACGATGGATAGAGAGAAGTCTTTGATATTGATTGTACTATCTTTAGAATGCTTTGTGAGGAATATGCTGACATCGTAGTAGATATAAGCTGTAACAAATACTTCAAATTTTGTACAAAGAATTTAGTAACGATATTCATGACAATTATTCTTTTAATATATTTAAATAATAAACGAAATTTTTATGAAAAGAACATTCTTCTAATTAATAATTAAATTGAGTATTCTCCCTAAAAACG
Organism: Vespa mandarinia; assembly: GCF_050613455.1. Taxonomy (NCBI): domain Eukaryota; kingdom Metazoa; phylum Arthropoda; class Insecta; order Hymenoptera; family Vespidae; genus Vespa; species Vespa mandarinia. The sequence goes on along the minus strand of NC_140811.1, from coordinate 9,158,721 downwards.
GAATATAAATTTTTTAATTAACAATCCTATTTCAGATACTTCTGATGATCCTCGAACTAGAATATTGAAAAAGTAAAAGAAAAAATAAATCTTTGTTCTCTTTTTCATAGTAACATTTGGTGTCAGTTGATTAATTAAGTTCACTCGAAGGTAGAATAGATCGTAGTAACGACGTGGCTGATATCATTCACCCTCAAGTAATGTTCATCAACGTTCTCATCCGGAATTGTATCGTTATATTCGATTATGTGGGATGTAAGTTGGGACCATCCAAGGAAGATCAGTCTTTTGGGATTTATCCGACTATCGGTATTCGTGTTAGGAGTATCAGGACAAACCTAAGCGGTGGCTGCTATAGTGGGTAGGTAGATAGGTTGGTTGGTTGGTTGGTTGGTTGGTTGGTTGGTAGGAAGAAAGGAAGGAAGGGAGGGCAGGAGGAAAGGTAGGTGCCTCTTTCAGGCTCTCGCATAGTTCCACCACTTTGCGAGGCGAGGGATCGTGCCACCATTTGTCCGAGCGTCCATTCATCCGTCCGTCGTTCTGTTCCGTGTTGCAAAAGAAGGGTAGTGAAAGAGAAAGAGAGAGAGGGAAAGAGAGAGAGAGAGAGAGGGAAACGTAGGATGAGGAAGAGGAGAGGGAGCAGGGAGTCCGGGAGCTCTATCGACCGACTTCTCTCATCCAGCATCCCAGCTACGAAGCCGTACATAGTAGTTGCAGCTGGAATCTCTACCTACCATCGTCCCATCTCACCCCTTTAGCTCGCCACTCCCTCCATTCTCTCTCTCGTTTTCACTATTCTGCTATGGCGAACTCTTGACATTTCACCGTGCTCGTCTCCTAACGCTGCACCAGTACTCTCCAATTCACCGAAAATCCAAATATTCTGCGAAACTTGTTAATGTGTCGCTGATTGCCAACACCAACTAATATCTTTGCCATGCTTATTTTTCCTATTTCTCTCTCTCTCTCTCTCTCTCTCTCTCTCTCTCTCTATCTATCTATCTATCTATCTATCTATTTATCTATTATCTATCTATCTCTCGGATTCTTTCTCTTTTACTATCACGTTTTTTGGGAAATATATGTCATGTCTATCAATAACATATTATACAATAATATATTATATCAATAACAAGTCAAGGAAAGTACAGCTGCGGGACACGGTCAACTATAACGTGAAATTAGAAACGGGCAGAAATAAATAAAAAGAACATTATTAACAATAATGATACATTACAATAGAGTTTTAATCTCGAGTAAGAGATATTTCTTGTTTTCCGATAATAATTTGCGATGTATTTGCACTTCTCCTTGTATATGACTCAGTGACATTCACGGAAAAAGAAAGATGAGTATGTGGGCTGAGTAAAGGAGATCATCGTGCTTCGTCGATATTTTCACCGTTTACGATCTTATATGAACCCGAATCTAATCCAAGTCTTTTGAAAACGAAGTTTGATACATAACGCTTATAAATCGGCCTTGTATACTTACGTCTACTGAAAATAGAGCGGAGAAAGAGCAAGAACCTTTACGAGTTTAAATCCAGAAGCGACCTCCTTACTCGTCAATTCGTGCTCGAAAACTTTTAATCAACTTAATAAATGTTGACATTTATTAATGTCAATCAATGATTTACATCTATTAATGTTAATCAACGATTTACTTATTTATCAATGAAACCATTTGCTTTGTAATTAAATATTTTCTTAAATGTCATATTTTTATTCATTCTCAATATCACAAATTCTATTATCCGTGTTACACGTTAGCAAAATGTTAATTTTTTGATTCCTTTTCTGCATTGAAACAATGAGGATAAAAGAGAGAGAAAAAAGAACAAAACTATGGTCTGCAAAAGGGAACGAAAACAAACGCCAACGAAAGCGGCTGGAAAGCTCTCAAAAGCAGCCGACACCTTTCGCATACTTCTCTAGCGGCTTTCATGCCGTTTCCTAACGCGTAGACGAAGTGGCAAGACCAGCGGAGCAGCAATTTCCATTGCATATTCAGCAACCTAAACGTTCTGTCGTTGCCAGAAGTCGCAAAGTTATTATAACGGCGTTAGCATGCAACGAGACAGCGAAGAGAGAGGGAGAGAGAGAAAAAGAGAGGAAAAGAGAGAGAGAAAGTGAGACAGAAAAAAAAGAGGGAAAGACGAAGAATGAAATAATAAAGATGAAGAAAAGCATGTGGCGTCTTATTTAATTCATCCATGATTAATATTCTTGCTCTCTTTCCTTCTCTCTCTCTCTCTCTTTCCCTCTCTCTCTCTCTCTGTCCCTCTCTCTGTCTCTCTCTCTCTCTCTCTCTTTCTTTCTGTCCCTTTCTCTGTCTCTCTCTCTCTTTCTTGCTTTTTTAAAAATTATAGCAGCGTAGAAATGATATTACTATAGCCATACCCGAGATCTCGATCACTTTTAATTCTTCGTTCAGCAGTGGCCACAATCGCGTTCCAAATTGCTTTTGGTGGCGATCGATAAACTCAAACTGCAACATTGCGACACGAATGACGGATAATCTCTTGCAGAAAAGAGAGTACTAGGTGGACCAGTATACATAAACTAGATTCGTTATCGACATTTTTTCTATGGAGCAGCTATATAATGAAAGAACAAGCGTTATATTTCGACAATTTTAATGGTATCATTAAAAAAAAAATTAACAATTTGGAACGAACAACGTATGGAAAACAAACATAAAGTTATTTGAAGAATCATTTTATAAAGAATCATATATCTTGCGCACGCGTTTTATGAAGCATTATTCCATTACATTCTTCTCATTTTTGTTCTTATTTCTATTTTTGTTTTGTTTTGTAGGACGTAGAAAAGAACTAGCACCAGCTAGTATATTATAGCATACGAGAACGTTATTGCAATTGCGTGTTCCATGCAAATGAGAACGAAAATGTATGGAATTGAAGAAAATGCGATAATAAAATACAAAAGCTCAGCCGAAATGTAATTTCTGTGATGAATGATACCGAGCAACGAGGATTGGTAATATCGGCACGAATCGTTCAACGAATATAACCCAAATTCAATCGTATTTATTCTCTCTCTCTCTCTCTCTCTCTCTCTCTCTCTCTCTCTCTCTCTCTCTCTCTCTTTCTCTCTCTCACCTCTATGACTATGCTACTGTATTCATATTTGATCGTATTCTTTGGGAGAAACATATAAAGGATGTTTTCATATAATAAGAGATAAGAGCTTATAATCCATGTGAAACATTACGCTTTAAATGTAACGAGTTTTAATAAACGACGTCACTAGCGTACTCACCGTTATCACAAAGAGCCATTTAAACGAACAAACTTTCCGTTTAAACTGGAAAGTTTGTCCTTAATTCGCGACAAGAATATCATTTTTGATTTTTTTCTACTTTCTCTCTCTCTCTCTCTCTCTCTCTCTCTCTCTCGTTTATTACTATATCTCTCTCATTATATACAATAAATTCTTTTTCTTTCTTTTTGTTATTGTTACGAAGAAGAAAAGGTAAAATATAAAATCGGTGTATAAAAAACACGATGCTTTTTTACGAAATTCTACTTTTCCTTGTAAAATTTTTTTCAATTTTCATCTACATACCGTAGTACAGTACAAATGTTTTCATATGATTTTAAAGAACGTTAACATCGATGACAATGACAGAATAACGAAGTTCTGTCTGATAGTTAACCACGTGAACAAGATAAGAGAAGATCGTTGAATCGGCGAAGGTGGAACGAAAATAAGCGCTAACGATGTCTTCGATCGATCGTCAAAGAAGGTCGAAAACTCTTTGCAATCAAGGATATAAGTCGCCTGAACGCAGTGCGTGGGAGTTGGCGGGCAATAGCTAGCTCGTCACTTCGAGTTAATTGCTCTTTCTCGATCGGAAGACGTACTTATACGCTTTTCACTTCGCGACGTTCTCTTGTTACTTTATTGCAAAACTCTTAGAATTTTAATAATGTCCAAAGACGTTTAACGATATCTTTCCATTATTATGGTAATTCATTCTTTCTTTTTTATTTTTTCATTTTTCACGTTCTAGAATATATCTTTTAAGTTTATTATTTTAATTTTATACTTGTATCACTTCGCGCAAACATAAATTATATTTTTATATCTATTACTTTTATTTTTTCAATCATTAACGAATAATAGAGATAAAGGAAGTGATAAAGAAAGAAAAGAAGTAAACATAAATAAAAAAAGTATTAAATTGATCTGGTCTGATCATTATTAAGGAAAAGAAAAGCTCATGAAAGAAGAAGCAAGATGTCGGATATACGCGAACAAGTACGCAAACCTGGGAGAACACGTTCATAAGTCGAGTATATATGAACTGGCTAGAAAGGGGTTGTGTTTGGTATCGTCCATGAAAGAGAGAGTCAGAATGGAGGGGTAAAAGGAAAAAGAGAGATGGAAAGAGGGCTGGACGAGTGCCTCAAATACTAGTTTTGGTGGGGGATGGAAGTTAACGGAGCTCTTACCTTCCGGTTAGGAATGAGATACCGAAAGAGCTAGGTCAGGGTAAAACAACATTGAATCTGTGCAACCAACCCCAGGGTGCAATTTCCGGCAAGCGATTTTCAAGTGTGACAATAATGACAAAGAATTGGAATGTCATAACAACGTGTACGATATCAGCCATTTTCTCGATACTTTATTTGTTTTGATCATCAATGTAAATGTTTAAAATTATAAGTTCAATTAAATAAAAAAATAGGCGCAAGTTGAACAGTTCGTTCAGTATTTCTTCAATATTCATTATCCCAATATGTTGTTTACTAAAAAATAATATGTTCACTAACAAATAATATGTGAAAGTTATAATATTATTTATGCTGGTTATAAAATAATTATACTAAAAAAATATAAACAATTTTGGGAATATGAAATAATAATTAAGTTTTCGATGATAAAATGAAATACAATTTTAAAAATACACATATAAAAGCATGTGACTTTAAAATTACATTTAAATGTAAATATGGATTCATGGATTCGTTTCGATGAGATATTTGAAAATTTCGAAATAGATCGCTCAATATTTGTCCGATATTTCATACTTTTAATCCTCTATATTCTGAATTTATGGACATATCTATAATAAAATAAAATGTTAAAGTTATAGTATTAGGCTGCATGCGTACTGTCGAACAGCCATGACGATTACTGAGGAATATATGAGCGCATGCGCACTAAGTTACGGTGATCAGAAAAACACGGATGTCTTATTAATCGTCATGACCAATGAAATAGGATTTCTTTAGATAAGATCTAGATATATTTCAAAAGAAACCGTTTAATTTCTTCGATATTTTAGTCGTTTTAATCTTCAAATTTAAAAATAGATTCGTTATCATTAGATTGAATCATAAATTCGTTTCAATAAGATCTTAGAAAACTTCAGAAGGAATTGAATCCTTTCGATCGAGCAAATATCAAAATTCTAAAAATGAACGAAGTACATTCTTTTTAATCGATTGTTTAACAGAATCCGATCGAAACATCTGCTCCGCTATTCCCTTTGCAACCATTGTTAACGTAGATCGGTAATTGAGACCATCGATATAATTGCATTTGCTACGACGTAGTAAAGTAAGAGTACTTCTTGGAATACCAATGAATGTGTTCTCGTTACCGATTGAAAGAATATATCTACGTATATACGTGTATATATATATGTATATATATACCTTCCTCAAAATTTTTTTGAAGATTACTTTCGTCTTCGCACATTTTTTCAATAAAGCTTATATATACGAGTAAAAAGTATGGAAATAATTCTTTTGGTCGTTTGAAGATTGCTCGAACGTATAGAGAAATTTCGTTAATTTTTCCAAGCGAATAACGTGAATCGAGTCCGCAACAATAAATTTTCACTTTATATTCATAAATAATGTTTCATAAGAGACATGATATAAAAAAAGATATGAATAAGAAAATATTTTCTTCGAGTTGTTCGCGAACCACAAAGAAAAAGTAACGATTCGAAAGTTGTTCGAGAAACTTCGAAGTAGCTTGGAAAGTAACCGTTTAATGAGATTCGGAAAAAGTTAGAAGGAAGACGTAAAAAGTAACGACGTTTGTGACTTGATTTATCGAGTTTGGTTCAAAAGGGAATCTAAAAAGTCATCTCTTCAAATAAATAATATTTTTATTAGTCACAGTTTTTTCATTATCAATATGTATAAATAAATTCATGAAAAACGAGAAAATAATGATATAGATCTTTATATGTAATTATGAAAGTAATGATTTATTTATATTTTGTTTCGAACAATTTAGAAAGCAAGAAGAAATAATTTGTCGATTTTGGATAAAAAGTAACTAAAATGTTATGTAATTTAATAAATATCTCCTATTATTATTTAAATATTTTTCATTTTCAATACATTTAATCAAATTCATTGATATAAAAAGAAAAATTTCTTAATATCATTTAATCACTGTTTTGTTTCGAACAGTATACAATACACTTTGAGAGTAAATTGAAGATCTAATGAAAAAACGGTAATATCGTAGCAAACTTTACCGAAGCTATCAGAACGTCTGCCGAACTTGGTCGAAGATTGCCGAGTATGCCTTTAACGAGTCAGAGGAACGTTTGAATTTGAAGAGGACGGAAAGAGAGTGAATATCCTACAGTGTGCGAGAAAGTCAATTAATGAAGAAAAAACATCGAACTTACATAATTGCTATGACAGGTAATCAATTTTGTTATAATAGTTTATTAATTATCTAAAAAAGAACTAGTTAGAATAATGTATGTATATTGTAAGAAATCGAGCGAAATAACGATAAAAAGAAAACGAACTGTTGATGGTTACTGCTATTCATTGAACGAGAACAAACGAGACACATAAGAACCATCTTTCCAGAAATTTTTATGATATTTTCTAAGATTTTTTCAACTTCAAATTCGACAAATTAAATATTATCACCTTTTATGATACTACTATAAAAAATACTAATATTTTTAAATATTATCACCTTTAAATACCTTTAAGATATAATTTTCTCGTATCATCACACCTATGCAGGTATACATATGTATATGTACAGGTAAATTTGGCGTTTCCTTAATTCAATGTGTTTGTAAATGTAACATTCAGATGAAATCAAGTGAAACGGAAATGGGCGAAACGTCTGTTAAGAAATTGTTCGAGCGTGCTAAAAAAGCTAACTTTTTTTCTTGAGTTCCTATCTCTTTTTATCTAAACGTGAATGCAGAAAGTATAGGAAAAATATTATCGTCGTTTTAATATATCACTTCTCGGATTACGATCATCAAATATTAATTCAAACGTTTTCATATAAAATAAAATCTTAATCATGATTTCAAGAACAAATTGTTTTAAACTGATGTATCATTTTTATAAATACCACAGATCCATTATTTGAAGTAAACTTTTGGTTATTTATGGTAATTATGATTAAGGCATTTTGATTAACATGCTAGAAATTTGGTGAATACATTCATCAGATATTTTGCTTTATATCCTAAAAATCCAGTGATATTAATGATTTTTCTGCTTGATTAAATTATCAAATAACGTCTCTCTCTCTCTCACTCTCCCTCTCTCTCTCTCTCTCTCTCTCTCTTTCTCTCTCTCTTTCTCATCTGTCATTCAGTTTTTCTAAATTCCGAAAAGACATAACGTTTTGTTTCGATTATAAGATTGAAGACTAAGTATCTTGACCCATTTACCTTTCAATCACCGCCGTAATATTGCAATTTTCGACATAATAATGGTGAGTGGCATCGTTAAGATAGGGAAAATTTAGAGAATAGTACATATACATATATACATGATATAGTTTTTTCTTATTATTTTTCTAATTCTTGTAGCTGCCTCGTATTTTACAATTAACAAATTTCAAAGCAATTTCGTAAAATTATTTGAAACTGCACTTGGAGAGAATAGCTTATTATTAGGCTGATTTGGCTACGTATAATTAACAGGACACGAAGTTCATACGAAAATTTAATTTTATATTTATTTGTCTTATAAATAGAAAGTTATCATAGACGTTTAGTGTAATTTTGTCCATTCTCTTGTGTATGTTTACATGTGTCTATGTTTACATGTGTATGTGCTTTTTTTCATATATATATATATATATATATATATATATATATATATATATTCCACACATATATATTCTACATATATTTTATCGGTTTGTATACGAAGGGAGGAGTTTTTCAATTTTTGAGAAGTAAAAGATGGGAAACACGGGAATCGGATACCATTTAATTGTCAAACATTTTCGTATTTATGATCGTGTAATAATTTACGCTCGAGTGGGTATCGATACCAAATGGATTCCGAAGCAATTCGTTTTCGCAGTAGCATGTTTTTGTTCAAGAGAAACCGACATACGACTCGATCTATCTATCTTTGATCATTTTAATTTGTTGCGGTTATTCCATTGCAATGAATGGAACAACAACAAGATGGCGCCTTGGTTGACCTCTTGAAGTGTTGACAGTCTTACTATTTTTTAAATAACTTTATCAAACTTAAGATTTGATTATAACACAGAAGATATTTTATTTTATAGCTATTAGCTATACTTTGATATACGGATATATTAATATGTATATATATATATATATATATATATATATATATATATATATGACATATTGAATATATCATAGTATTTATATATATAAATTATTTTTAGGCTAAAATATCACACAAACACCATCAAGAAAAAAAGCAATTTCATAACATCAACGTTAACTTTCTAATTTTCAAGAAAAAAGAATCGAATTAACTTAGATATTGTAAGATTATTGTAGATAAAAAAAACTTGATCAAGTAATAAGAAATTTTAAAAAATTTATCACAACGATAACAATTTATGTTATAAGTCTGCTAACAAATGAACTGACAGAGTATCTATAGTTTTTATAAAGGATCTTATATAATATAATCCTTTTATCCAACAATATGAGATCCTAGCATAAATCGTGAAATTTTCATCTAAGTATCTGTTCCTTTTTCCCTCCTTTTTTATCTGAACAACTTTTCTTATCCAACTTATTCAAATCTTTACCATTTTTGATGATAATTAGCTACTTTTGAAAATACGATCAATAGTATTTTCACTGACATAGGGTCAGAGAGGTTAAAGAAAAGGATTGAAGAAAGTTTCTCTCTCTCTCTCTCTCTCTCTCTCTCTCTCTCTTTCTCTCTCTCTATTTATCTCTCTCGGTTCTTCTCTATGTTTTCTTTAATTGACGTTCTTCTTGTTTTTTGTTCGAATAGCGGCTTCAAGTTGCTAGATATCTTCTCAACTCGTTACATTTAAAATATGCTCGATAAACAGTCGTAGTTGATTTGTTATATATTTGATTTTATTTTGCTTTTCTCTCTCTCTTTCTCTCTCTTTCTTTTTTTATGTGTATGCATATATAGTTTTAATTATTAATAAATATAATTATCTCGTCTTATCTTCTTTGTAAATTTTTTATGCTTCTTCTAAAAATATCATTTAATTCTTTTTCAATTTTTTGTTAATATTTATGATGTTTAACATAAGTGAATCTCCATTTAGAATATAAGCATCTTGATAGAGGATGGAAACGATTATAGAGATCTATAACGATTATTTATTAAGTCTATTACTTGTTGCTAGTACTATTATGACTCTGAAGAAAGGAAAGAAAATGAGAGAAGGAGAAAGAAAAACAGAGAGAGAGAGAGAGAGAGAGAAAGAGGGGGAGAGAGAGAAAGAGGGAAAGAGGAAAGATCGACCTCGATTACCGCTATTTTCCTACCTCTCTCGTAAGATCTTCCAAGCTTATTCTCTTCTCGAGGAAGAAAGAGCGGTTTACCAGTTTGATACACAATAACGAGATAATGACACCTCAAGGCATCATCGAGCAATACAATAATTTGTTTCACTATCCTCTTTCCTTTATCGCTATTCTTATATAGTTAACATCGATACTTATTCGAAATAATCGATTTTCAATTAAGAATCGTGTTGATTTAAATGACATTGGATTATACTTATCTCCTCTTAACTACTAATTCTTGTAACCACCACCTTGATCTTGTAAACTGGATTAGTTTGATCGAATTTGTTTGATTTTTGACAAAGTCTGACAAGTTTTATTTCTCTGTTTGAGTAAAAAACAAGATCGTTAAGATTTTTCTTAATCTCTTGTTAATGAGAGAGAGAGAGAGAGAGAGAGAGAGAGAGAGAGAGAACGAGCGAGAGAGAGAATGAGAGAGAGAGAGAGAAAGAAAGAGAGAGAGAGCGAGAGAGAGAATGAGAGAGAGAGAGAAAGAAAGAGAGAGAGAGCGAGAGAGAGAATGAGAGAGAGAGAGAGAGAGAGAAAGAAAGAGAGAGAGAGCGAGAGAGAGAATGAGAGAGAGAGAGAGAGAGAGAAAGAAAGAGAGAGAGATAGACCAAAAAGGGTAAAAGGAGTCGAATTAAAGAGCATAAGAGGGAAAGAAAGAGTGAGAGAGAGAGGTAGAAAGAGAGAGAGAGAGAGAGAGAGAGAGATGAATAGTACGCACGTCAGCAGGAATTATTGATGAAGGTGCTTTGATATCATGACGTCATCCATCGCATCGAACCCATCCCTGGAGAGATACCTCTTTTACTCTTGCCTCACATAGTCAGAGAAAAAGAAAGAAAAGAGGCGAAAGCATAAGATTAGCAAGAGTGAGAGAAAGAGAGAGAGAGAGAGAGAGAGAGAAAGAGAGAGAAAGAGAGAGAAAGAGAGAAAGAGAGAGAGAAATAGATTTGGTAAACTAGGTCGCCGAGAGAGAAGGAAAGGAAACATAACACAAGAGAGCGAGCGGGAAGTAACTACCACCATCATCGAATGGTAGCAAGAGTGGGGATTTTAGGATAGAGTAGGGGTAGTAGTAGTTCAGCTCGAAACGGCCCGGGCTTGAATCTCCCCGCACTTGTGAACTTTACGCATATACATATATACATACTATATTATACGTACATTGAGATATACACACGATGCGTGGGTGCTGAAGCTACCGCCTGAAAACGTATTCGCGCTGGGATTTGCGCCTGTGTTGCTTAGCAACCTAACCTCGTATGACGTCATGAGTTCTCTGACGTCATCCCTACAATCTCCCTCGCCATTCGCTTTGACCAATCGTTGAATTGCACATTCGGTGGTATAAAACTAACCGACACACGTAACCCTTCTTATTTCACAACGATTCATCGAGCTAGACTCTCCTAACTGTTTTTTCTAATTATTTATTTATTTATAAAGTTATTTTTTTAAATATCCATATTTTTTTCAAATTTTCACTTATTCAAATTTCGCTTTACATTCATATTCACTTCTCATTTTTTTAAACTAATATTTTTACAATAAAGTTTTAAATCAACCAGACATTTTTTATTTCTTTAAAAGGTCATTGTTATTTATCTATTATCTTATTTTTAAGGGAGAATATATAAAGAATCAATTTTCTTCATATATTTCGCCCTTAAAGTTATTAAAAATTATTGAGCTACATACAAAAAATTGATCGAATTTAAATTAAGAAGGGATGGGTTTTAGAGGTTGTTAAATATTTTTCTAGGTTGCCGAAAAATATTCATATCTTTAGTGCGGATACGTTAAACGATATAGAACACTTTACCTAACAAACATACATACATACATACATATTTTGAATTTTATATATATACGCATACGTAGAAAGAAAAGAGAAAAAAATGTTTGTTCCGCTACTATACTCTCATGCATATTGCATGTCATCGCATATTTTACGTGCTCCTTTATTCGTTCTCTCTCTTTCTCTTTCCCTTTATAACTCGAGCCATTCGTTACGTTTGAGATCCTTCGCAATATACGGATTTCTTGCGAATAAAGATCTACATAGCTCGCTTAGAGTACGTTAAAATAAACTTTTTTCTTTTATTTCTTTTTATTTTTCTCTACCTTCTCCTCTTTCGATGAATATATCAGCTCGCTTTTCATTTCTATGACATACTTGTATATACATAAATTTCTTCGTATACTTTGAAAATCTATTTATGTCGAGTAGAGGTTAATGAGAGTAACGAGAAGGTACTAGCAAAATATTTAAGTATACTAGAGTACGCAATATTAGAGATGCAAATTAAAATTCAAGCGAACCGCTTCGTTTCGTTTATCTTTCTTCGACATATTTCTTGTTTGCATATTCCTCTTTCCTTCAACTTATGTATCAGTTAAAATCAGAGAGTTGATGCGAATTAAAGTGGACGTAGTTAAATGTCTCCTAATTTCGTAAAGATAATACTGCAAACGGAAATACATCGCTCGTGTTGCTGTTTTTCTTTTTACCATAGTCGTCTCGTCAAACAGGACTCTATATTCTAATAAGAAAAACAACAAATATAGAATATGCAGTCGTTTGCAAATACATACTTACGTTAGTGTTCTTTAGAATTTACAAACAGTTGCTTCGCATAATCGCCAAGCTCTTTTTGATTCTTTGATCGATGAAACGAATTATATCGGCGTGGATAACGTCGATACTTGCAAACGTACCAGAAGGGCGAGTATAATAAAGTAACATCGATTATGACCTATGACCTTTGCCAGAGGAGAAACCATGCGCAGTATTCGAGGACAACCAAATTATTACAAATTCAGAAGCTGTCTACATAATTTTACTTCCAAACAATTTTTCAACAAAAAATGGACACTTTTTAATTTACTATATATTAATTATATTTGAAGTATTATACTTTTTTAATGTAAATGTACCCACACCATATATATATATATATATATATATTACATATATTACATATATTACATATATATATTACATATATTACATTATATATCAGTATTTTTCATATTAGATTTGGAGTTAAATTATTTTATATAATCTTTCTATTTTATATTCAGTTAATGAAATCTTAATTGAACAACACAAGAAGAAAAAGAGAAAGTGAGAGAGAGAGAGAGAGAGAGAGAGAGAGAGAGAAAGAGAGAAACACGTGAATTCTCTCTTTATCGATTTTCCCATATGCGTATATACTTTCAAAAGGGTTAACGTTAAAACAATGTCATATACCTAGTCATTATTTAACTATATTAAGTATTCTCTTTATTGCTTTGTATCACGGCCGATTTCTCAAAACAAGAAGCTAATGTTATCTCTCTCTTTTCTTCTCTCTCGTAACTGCTGTCGGTAGATCAAACTGTTCCGCCAAAAGATCAACTAACTTTGGGTCACGTTTACGAGGCATTCCGTACGAGCGAGCATTGCCGTTAATCCCGCTTTGTGGCAGTGCCTGTTACAACCTCAACTCTTTCTCTCTCTCTCTCTCTTTCTCTCTCTTTCACTTTTTCTCTTTCTCTCTCTCGGTTTTCAATCCCTTTGACGACATGATCGTCCTCTTTCTATTCATCTTGAAAATTGCGCGAGTTTACACACATACACATACGAATACGTATTAGTGTAAATTTGTAACTATATACACACATACACACATATATATATATACACACTGTATATATAGGTCATCATCGTGCCGTGGCAATATCTAATTTAGGTTACTGCTGTTACAATCGGTGCGACTACTGCGACCTATCAATTATTGACTATTACATTTATATCTTTCTCTCTTTTTTTCTTTTTTTTTTCTCTCTCTTTATCTAACTATATATTTATATATTTATCTATTTCTATCTCTGTCTTGTGCATTTCTTACGATCTAATTTTTATTGTTAACGCTTCTATCAATGTTTCTTCTTTTCCTCCTTCTCCATGTTTATGGATCCTAGATCTTGAATTTTCTGTAACACGAGAACTGCAACGTTATCCATAGAAGATCAATTTGAAGGAAAATTCGAGGAGAAGAAAAGAAACGAATGTAATTACAAGAAGGAGGAATTCGATCCGTACGATTTAATCCCAATTTTATTGGATGCGGGAGGATCAGGAATGTTTCTTCGAATTTAGACTGATTACTCTCGAGACAGTCGAAACTAAACTTTATTTTTCTTTCTTTTTTAATTATGATATTATTCTTAAGGTTTAGTAAAATATGATCATTAAATTGTATTAATCTTTATCACTCTAAAAATATTATAGCATGTTCGATAACCAACTTCAAAGAAATTTTTTAAAAATAATTAAATAAAATAAATTTGTAAAACAATTATTTTATAAAATAGTTATTTATTAGTAAAAGCATTTATAAATGTTACAAATACTAATTCACAAATATTGAAAATAAATACCAAAAATATACTTGACAGTATTACTTGACAATATTATAGGTTGAAGTGATAAAGGGCAATAAAAATTACGTTTATAATTTTTGTTTTGAGATATTTAGAAATGCATAAATGTGAAGAAATAGAAATACAGGATGATTTTGATATAAGATAGCAATTTTTTTCTACTGATTATGATTAACTTTCTTTCTGTAAGTAAAAAATACTCTGTTGTACTTTTGGTGTCAAGTTTATAAATCAAGAATCAGAGAAAAACAACGATTTCTATATTTCTTTCGTTTATTTGAAGCTCGTACTCGTCATTTTTCGCGAGAGGATGCATAATAATTGACGAAACGAATCTTGTCTGTTAATGTACAAGATAAGACAATACAAAACACGACAAATTCAATTAATAATGATACTAACAAGTTGAAATATTTCCATCTTGGATTATCTGGAAAGTCCTTTCGAATATTTATCTCTGTCGAGAATATGGAAATTTTACAACTCAAATTAGGATTATACAATTCAACGTAAATTTTTAAATACGAACGAAATAAATTGTGTTTGCGCAAATAAGTTTTGTCTGAGACGTAATTATCATTTTAAACGACGACATTGACACATTTAATCGTAAACAGTTTTGATGAACAGTTGTGTATAAAACGTTAACGATCTTCAGGATGTGTCCTATGAACAGACAATTCGATGTTCCATAGTGCATCATTCTTTTTGTCTTTTTCTTGCGTGTTCACGTTCGTATCTTTCAAACATTTTGTTATCATGAAATGGACGTAGCAGGTTTTGACATGCATTTGTTGGCTTCAAAAAAAGCGTGCTAAATTATATCAAAGTTATTTCAAAATGATTTAGTCAGATTGTTGAAGCGTTTCATGCAATGTAGCTCCACTGATTCATTATTTATTTATCGTACGTATCTTCATTGAGTTTAAACAATTTGTTTTATTTATCTTTTTCTCCACTTTTATTTCTATACTTTTTATTGTTTGTTTATTTCTTTCATTGTAATGATTTGTAATTCGTTCATATGTTAAAAAAGCATCATATCATTTTGTTTTTTAACTACAAATCATATACAAATAAAATATGGAAAAAGTTAAAGTGTTAAATTTATTGGTCTTTGTCCGATGGCATTAAAGAAAATATTGTCGGTGACACGAGTCGACATATTTGCAAGTACTTTCGATACAGCCCCCTGATAAGATCGCTTAGTTTATCGAAGAGAAAGATTTTCGAAGATAATAAGATTTTCGTGGCTGCGCTTTGTCATGAAAAAAGAGAGACAGATAGAGAGAAAGAGACCGAGGAGAGAGAGAGGAAAAAAGAGAAGGAAAAGGAGAGAGAGAGAGAGAGAGAGAGAGAAAGAGAGGTCACCTTACATTTTGAAACTGTCACGTATAGCCATTACATTGCTTTTATATTGATTCTCGGCTGATCGTTGAAAGGACTAATACGAAATTTTTGCTTATATATTTTAATGATTTAATTTTTAAATCGATTATTATATCAATTCGTGCTCAATTGTGTATGTTTTATTCAATTATATATTTCATTAAAAAGGAATATTTTTTTTTATTCTGGATATGTCTTTTTATTAATGATATTATCATTACTTAAACATATACAAATATTTATTTAAATATTAAATTATAAATATTAGATTATTATATCGATTTACTCTATCGTATCTAATTTATTACACATTATTATTTCCTTTATTAAAATACTTTAGTTTATTAAAATATATAAAAATATAAATGCTTAATATATTTATGTAATATTATTTTTATATATGATATATTTATTAAATAAAAATATCGAAAAGACCGTTTTATATTTAAAAATTAAACGGTAAAATTATTGATTGCTATATTAACATTCTTTTCATAATGTTTCGAAATGTAATATTGAAAAAAAATATTTAGTTTACAACTTTTTACTGCTTACTCTAACGTATAATACCATTCAGCGAAATAAACGTTCGTTTCCTTTTTTTTTTTTATAAGAAACATTACAATGAAACTATAATGACGATAGCATACGGAAATATTTGGCGAGAATAAGAAAATTTTCATACTATTGGTGAACGTATTTTTAATGGAGGTCTATGATGTGTGTCGCAAAAGGATCAGCATAATGGAACGCAACCGAACAACCATCGATCATATTCTCCCTCGTTTTTGCCATTTAATGCGTTGCAAGCCGTGAACCGCCTTAGTAATGAATATGCCTGAAGGGCTTTTCGGAACAACGGAAAGGTCATTAGTTTATATTATGTATTTATGTGTGTAAGTACCTATACGTGTATACATATTATGGATATAATTACTCGCAGAAATGATGTTACACTTTTTCGAACTGGTTTTTCTTGGCATAATTGATTAATCTTTTGAACTTCTATGTCGAAAGTGAATCGATATTTTTTAGAATGACGTTCTTTTACAATTTTTTATTATCAAATGCCATATTTTTACTGGAATCAATTATGAAACAATATGTATATTCCTTTTTAGGAAAACAAATAATTTTTTTAAATGATTTAATCTTTTTTTTTTAATTATTTATATAAATAATAATAAATAATAAATAATAGTTAATAATAAATTGTGAGTTGACGTTATATAATAAAATATCATATTTTAATTAGAATAACTTAGGTAAACAACAGTATACATACTTCCTCTAGTAAACAAAATTTTGAAACTCGAGAAAATTTTTAATGTATACATGAGAACAAAAAGTAAAAAATAGATTTTAAAGTTTTAATATCGTAAGCATAGAATAATTTCTAGATTTAACCTACAATCCAAAATCTCGAGTCATTTCTGCAGATGAAAAGTACAAAAAAATCAATAAGAAAAATCGAAGTGTGTAAAGAAAAAAGACAGATCAAAAGTTCGATATTGGCTGGCTTGTACCCACAGACGGCACATGTTGCCTATCTGTCTTTGAAGGAGTTCCTAGCCGATTATAAGAGTTTTGAGAGAAAGAAGATGTTCTTCTTAGATTCTTACGGTCTTTTCTGTGCGTTCAATAAAGCGTTTTTGATCGTATGAATTTTATCCTATAGGCAGACAAAAAAAAGGAAGTCTACAAGAGACACATGGGAATGGAAAAAAAGATTTAAAGTATACATTTTATTTCTTATCGAAAACGTTTCATTTCGAATTCAATAAGTTTTATATGGATATCTCTTAAATTCTAACGAATCATTTGAAATTTCTAATACTCTTTTGACTTTCGAGTTTAAGGAAGTTTCGTTTTTCCAGAAACGATCGTGTTCAGAACGAATGTTTGATAAAAAGCATCGTTATCACAGAGTCTCGTATGAGAGTACATATTCATTCCTCTCTCTTTTTCGTTCTTCCTCTCTCTTTCTTTCTCTCTCTCTCTCTCTCTCTCTCTCTCTTTCTCTCTCTCTCTCTCTCTGTCTCTCTCTCTCTTTTACGTGCGTGAGCAATGTTGTAAGAACGATACATTCTGGACGATGCATACAATTTCATGACGAGCAAATATTTCTGTTGACACAATGCCTGTTATTATTTATTAGCACATCACTGATCCTGGTCGACATGTCGTTGAAAAAGAAAATAGTAGAAAGAAGAAAACAAAAAGAAAAAGAGAGAGTACGTTCACGTTCACATACATATATGGATGCATAAGTTTAGCTTGAAATTTCGAGCGATTTATTCAATGTACAAAAATTTTCGTTACGATGACTAACTTCTTTTTCTCTTGTATATTTTTTTATTTGTATATTTTTTTATTTGCATATTTTTTTATTTGTATATTTTATATAACTTTTATTAAAATTTATTTCATAAATTTTATTTGTATATTTTATATATTTGTATATTTTAATAATATATTTGTATATTTTATTATTATTTTTCTTTGTTATATGCAATTCTTTATTTTTATATTATTGCATTGATAGGAATATATAATGTCGGAAGTTTCAATAGTTTATATTTCATTAAATAATATTGGTATTTTTTATTGAAAATTCTAACGTTATTTATTTGTTAGCTCAATATTATACTATTATATGTATAAACCAAATATAATATATAGTAACCAAAATGAACAATCTAATAGTAAGAAACATACAATTACATTATACTGATATATATTTTTTTTATATTATGTATATATTATACATATTATATATATTATATTAATTAATTATATTGTCAATTAGATGCTTTTTTTATTAATCAATCTGTCAATTAAAGTAATTGACCTTATTGTCATTTTGAATATGTATTGAAGGGACAAGAATATTTTTTCTTCTTTATTTTGTGTTCCGAATTATTTCTTTTTCTGAAGAAATCAATGTTGAAATCTGGCGTTTTTATTTCAGACTATAAATCTACGAAAATAAGTGGCACAACGTTACGTTGCGTTAAATATTCATTTATGTCCTTTTTATAAGCAGTTTATCAGTTTACGAAGGTTGCAATGTAAAATACTCAAAGAGCTTTTATTCTTGTTTCTTCTTTTTTATGGTCTCTCCATCTTGTTTTTTTCAACGTCGTAATTAATCGCAATTCTTACTTTTTAAACCAGATCTTAAACGTTAAAAAGATTCTCGTCCTATTCCATAAAATTCGTCGAAAAGACTTTTCTTTAAATTACAACAATCGATTTTATTGTATTTAAAGCAACTAATTGGCAATTATGTGTTGTTTATCGTTAAAAATTAATTTTAATTTTCTCTTATATAGATCTAACGAAAACAACTGGTAGCACGTGAGCTACGTCTTTTCTTGCCTGCTCCAGTAAGGTGGAAAAAGACGTTCTCTACTATTTGACCTCGCTGTAGCTAGTAAGTTGTGCAACTTCTATTTCTGTCTACTTATGGATATTCGGTCGAAGTGATAACTAATAGACTTAAGTGGTAGGGAAACAGATTGATTGATGATTAGGACTGTGTAGCTCGCTGCGGAAAAGTTGCCCACATTTGATATAGACAATCGCGGATATTAAATATTATGCAAATCGAATGTGTTTGTCCATCTCATAAATATTTTTCTTTTTTTTTTCAAAAAAGAAAAGGAAAAGAATATTTCAAAAGTCTCAATATTGGTGCATTTCCTTTTTTCCAATGGCTTTCCTTGATAATTCGCGATATTCGATTGGTATTCTTTTCGAACGATTTATAACACGTCTCTTGGAGCATTTCGAACTATAAGAAGTAGACGAGGAAACGAATCACGAGAGTCGTCGACGATACATTCTACCCACGTCCACGTTGAATTTAAGAAATAGAATGAGGAAAAATATTGTCATCTTTTTTGTCAAGGACGACTTTCAAGAATCTCCCTAATATTTTTTGTCAAGCTTTGCCAAATGCAATTTCTTACAATTTTCACTATTATAATATGTTTTTACAGTTGGAAACTTGTAATAAAAAAGTAAAAGAGAAAAAGAACGAAAATCTTTTCATAAATATTGAATCACACTTTGCAGTTCTCCGTTCCGTTTCTATTACGATTGTTTGGCCACAATGATTTTAATATTATTTTATGTCATTTAAATGTACTCATTCACACCTTTCTGTTCAGGCTCAGTCCAGTCATCGACCATCACATTTTTGCTGCCTTCGAGATTATCCAAAATCGACAACGATATTTTTTGAAATAATGAAATTCTGATAACATCTTTTGTCTATAAACAAAGGAGTTTTTTTATCATTTCGTTTATCCCCACCTTTAAAGAAATCCATGTAGGATCTTCAGACATATCAGTTTCATACTGTTATCAACTTAATGTACACAAATATTATCTTAAAGTAACTTTTTAGCTGTCATTTAAATAAAATTTTCTTGTGATTAGTTAGTTTTAATGTTTTTATGTGAAAACCTTTTTCGACATTTTCGAAAATTTCTCTTTCTGAATCTCCGAAACTACTTTCTGCAGGTCGAACCATCTACAGCATTGGTTCTTCATGCAGCACAAATCTTTTCACAAGTTTGCGACGCGTTTTTGCCCTTTCGGTAGTAAAAAAGCAAATATGACGAAAATATTTTTCATTTTCTGACAGATTTGGAATTTTACAAAAAATGCTACAGCTAACTGAGCGCAGCAAAATTTTATTAATATGACACTTGAAATGATACTTTTATAAAATGAAAAATAATATTTGCGTGTGTGAAGTTACTAATAGTAAAAAACAGAGATTTTCCGTTAACAAGCAGAAAAAACGGAACAAAGTAGTATGTGGCAACCTTATACAAAAGACGTTAAAGATGAGAATAATGTGAGCGATAGAAAATTTCTTACTTCTGTACAGCAAACAAAAAAGTGCAAGTTATCAGAATTCTGTCAGTCATTTAAAAAAAATTCGTTGGTGACGATCTTGGAATATCTCGAACACTAAGAAAATATGACAGATAGAGATCGAATGGAAATCTGAGAATATATACATTTAAATTACATACAATAATGTTAAAATCACTGTGACCGAACAATCGGTATGAAGATAGACTAAACCGAAATGAGTCAATCGATCTTAAAAATGTTAGCAGAGAACTGGAAGTACCATTGACTTTGTAACAACTTCAATCCTCTAACATATCTTGGCAATTCGGCAAATTTTCGCAACAAGAGAGATAGAGAGAGAGAGAGAGAGGGAGAAAGAGAAAGCGTTATAATTTTCATGTTCATTCCTCTGGGAGTTGGCAAAAAGGAAAGAATGAGGACAGATAAATAGATAGATAAATAGATAGATAGATAGATAAATAGATAGGTAGATAGATAAATAGATGGATAGATAGATAGATAGATAGATAGATAGATAGATAGATAGTTAGATGGGGTTAGATAGATTGGTAGATAGATAGGTAGATAGATAAATAGATAGATAGATAGATAAATAGATAGATGGATAGATAGATAAATAGAGAAAAAGAGAGAGGGAAGGTCAGAGAGAGAGAGAGAGGGAGAGAGAGAGGTGGAGATAGAAAAGCTCGTGTTGATATCGACCGGGACTCCGCCCTGCTCTTTGTACTTTCTTCTCTCTCACACACACAGAACTTCCATTCTCTCTTTTTTCCTTTCTCTCTCTCTCTCTCTCTCTCTCTCTCTCTCTCTCTCTCTTTATCTTTCCCTTTCTTTCATCTTAGATAGATATCGAAGCTGCTGCATCGACATTCCATTAATTTTCTTCCACAAACTGCTGTAAAAAATTACTCATTTCTATCAGTCTTTTTTACTTCTTTTCTCGCTATCTTCCCGTCTTTACTTTTGTTCTCTTCAAGAGGTTGTACAAGACTTGTTTATTAATCTAATCTTAAATCGATTATATAATATAGATTATTTGTTCCTTTGGCACAGATTTGAATATCCTCGATATATCGATATATCTACAGATCTACTGTCTTTCTATGTAGAAGAATCTTTCAAATCGATAGGAATAATAGAAAGAGAAAACTAATTCACGCTTAGATTATCGTAAAATTAAGATCTATCGACTCCAGAAAGTAATTTGACTCCATTCTTAGTGGTGCTTTTTTGGCGAAGGTATGCCGAAGTGAGGAAGTATATTTTTATACCTCGCTGAAGATAGAGAAAGAGAGAAAGAGAGATAGATAGATAGAGAGAGAGAGAGAGAGAGAGAGAGAAACGCAATTATTAGATTTTCTTGTCTCTCTTCCTTCTCTAATTCGGATACGTCTGAATACCGTGTACCAGAATAAAACGCCGTACTGTCAGTATGTGTATACTCATCTTCTCTCTCTTTCTCTCTCTCTCTTTCTCTACCGACGAATGCGCCACTATTTTGGTAGGCCTGTTTTAAGAGTATTTTTGGCAACTGACTTTTGACATATTATAAGAAAGAGAGACACATGGGAAAATATCGCATATTTTCCGTTCTTGTTTACGAGATTTCAATATGTGTACAATGTATTTGAAACATAATAGCGGCGATATTTTTTTTTAAATAGAATGATGAAAAAAGATTATTCAGAAAGATCAGAACATATGTGTGTATATTTGTGATAGAAAGAGAAAAGTACTTATTCATTTCTCTATAGAATATTTACAAAATTCAAAATACTTCTTTCAGTATAGAGAAAGTTATTTATCTATTTGTATTATGAGGTCAATGCTAATGTGACAATTGTATTATTCCTAAGAACTCTTGAGTCACCTCTAACGTATCATTTCATTCAGTTAATAAAACAAATCAGTAAGAATCAGTTTTATTGAAAAATTGCCTTCAAAGTATACGCGTATGTAACTGAGAAATACATGAGATATTAATAAAATATTTAGATATTAGAAATTAGTAAAAGACAGTTCAGTTAAATCTCAGTGTAGAATGTTTAATATAAATATCAGATTTACCTATATTTAACATCTATTTAATAAAATCCTATTGTTTTATAAATATAAACGAATTAGAACGATTATTCAGTAATTCATCATTACTCTGGCTGTTTCATAAGATGGATGGATAAAATGCCTTTCGAAAGAGAGGAAGAGGAAAGAGAGGAGAGTCTTTCCGTTGTACCGTGGGACGACCTGCTAATCGATAAGCTAACCTATTAACCCAGTGCTCGAGTACGCATGCGTCGGCCACTTGCGGGCGTCACGGCTACTCCCGTGACGTCACGGGACTCGGCGCAATATCGATTGAAAAATCCGGGAAATGTCCCAGGACGTCAGCGCTCCTCTTCTGGGATTCTGGGTGGCCTGCTTGCGTAAACGCGCTTGCTAGAGCGAGAGAAAGAGAGAGAGAGAGAGAGAGAGAGAGAGAGAGAGAGAGAGAGAGAGAAAGAGAGAGAAATAGTAGTGGTGGTAGAAAGAAAGTGGGGGTATGTACGACTAAAGCTTTCAAGCTTCAGGGCTGGAATTTTCTCAAAGCGTATTAGCGAGGGGAGATTTTTTCTTTAAACTTTTTACGTTCGTTTTATTACTTCTTTTTTTTTCTTTATTATTATATGTACTTACATCCTTCTCTCATTTTCTTCTATCCCAAGTCGTATATTTTCACGGGTGATAACGATAACAATGAAGATAAACGATAAAAATAAAAAGGAAGCGTCTTTTAATCTCTCTCTCTCTCTCTTTTTTTTCTTGGTTTTTCTCTTTTCAAACTTAACGATATTTATTATGTTTGTCTTTTCTTTTTACCTTATCTTTCTTCTAAATTCGAAACACGGTACTCAAATCGATTTGTATGAATTACTTGCGGAACTAAAGAAACGCGTTCTAGACGTTAGCTAATGTAACGTCCGGTATCCCGAGCGGAAATAAAAATGACTAAGGCCATTGTCGAGCCGCAACGCCGTTACGGTTTTATCTAAACTAGAATAATGGGAGTGAATTTCTTTCGGCGAGTCTGAAGAACGCGAACCGTATAAACTCGACTGGAAGATCGATATTATCTTTCTTTCGCATTATCTTATCATCTTCTAACGATCCTACTATTCACTTGGCCTCGATAATGAAAAATAACGATAATAACGATAGAATAGTTAAAATAAAAATCGTTCCATCTAATATTTTTCTTCCAATTTTTAATCATTTCTTTCTTGTTTTCTTCTATTCTATTCAATTTTAAAAAGAAATGAACAATGTTCGATATTTTTTAATAGTAGACCACTTAATCGACTATATATCTGTATGTGTATATAAAAACAGTATAAATTGAATGGAATTATTAACTTATTATCTTTTAATAATCCTACTCTCTTTGCCTTGATAATATAAACGATAATAACGATAAAATAATTAAAATAGAAATCATTTTCTCATGTTTTGTTTTCAATATTTATTTTTACGAAACAACTCGTTTTATCACATTTGTTTTTTCTTTTTTTCCTTTTCTACTATAAAAGCGAAATTAACAACATTAGATCGATAGTTTTCAATAATATACAATTTAATCGATGTTTATATAAACATAGTCGCAAACTGGATGGAATTATTATCTTATCATTCTAATACTCTCTTGATCTTGATAATAAAAATAATAAAGATAACGATAAAATAGTTAAAATAAAAATCGTTTAATTTAATTTTCTTTTTTCAGTTTTGAACTATTCAGTTGATTCAGTTGAAACGACTCGTCTTAGTCATATTTATTTTCCTTTTTTTATATTTGAAAACTAAGTGAATAGCATATCAATCATTCCGATATTTTTTAATGTACAACTTAATCAACTATATCTATATGTATATATAGAAATGATGATAACTGGATGAAGTTACGAAATGCTCGTTAAAATACGCTTTCCTGTTTCTCCTGCTGCCATTACAATGTATTTCAACCTAGAACATTTCACACGATAATTCGTAACGGCATATCAATGCAATGGTGGTTTGGTTATTGCTATGATTATTCACCGGAACGAAATCGCTATATCTACGGAGTATAAATTGTTATTTAAATTAAATGTAGGTACCTTTGTTTTAGAAAACAAAACGATAAATAATAGAATATATTTGAAGATAAATTTTGAGTTGTTCTAAAATCTTTGATGTAGTGTACGTATGAATAAATATTATCTTTCTTTCTCTTTTCTTTCCCTTTCTTTCTTTTGATCTTTGGCATTGGACTTAAAAAAACGGCAATCAAGGCATATATTGTAATTTTTTATTGGTAAAATTCGCGCTGATCGGCTTACGAAGACGCAAGGTATGCAAGAAGAAACCAGGACAAATTTGGCAAAGCCAATAGTAAATTCGACAGACTGCCTTTGCTTTTTCGGTCCTCTCCAAATATACGAGCTGCGAGAAATTTTTAAACCCATCGTTCAAGTTGCATGGGCAACAGCTTGTACTACTTTTGTACTAGATTATTATTATTTTACTATTATTATTATAAGTCTTATTTAAATTATTATCGTATCTTATTCTCATATATAATTTGATCCTTGAAATTTATGTTTAAAGAGCAAAAATTATATGTCATCATAGAGAGAGAATTATTTAATCCTACAACCTTCCAATTAATGGTTCAGAATTCTAACTGATACATGGTAACTAGACCAGAACATATACATTCACTCTCTCTTTCTCTCTCACTCATACATATACGATGAATATAAAGCAGTATATACAGCCATCCGAAATTACCAGACTACGATCGTACTGTGGTTAACCTTGCCAGCTTGCATTTTCGTTTCCATTCATTCGTAATGATAATAATATGTCGTAAACTGTAGATTGAATTTATAAATTTAATCCGGATTTTCTTCTTAACACATTTGAATATAGAAACGATTTTGCACAAATTCTTCTATTTATCGAATATTTATCTTTCATAACTTTGTTTAGATTAAAAATACAGAAAAATTCACTTGTATGGCTTTTATATTAGACTACTCTTATTAGTAAATATATTTTTAGATATTAGATAAAAATAGTAAATAAAAGATTCAGATAAAATGATTCATTGTCATATATTATATATTAGACTTTTATTAGGTAAAGATTTTTATTAGGTAAAATATATTTTTTGATATTATATATAAATAGTAGATAAAATATACAGAAACATTCACATCTTCATAATTTTCATATTAGATTTTATATACTTTCAATATTTTCAATTTGTTTTCATATACTTTCAAATGAAAAAAAAGTTTTTAAAATGTATTCTAAATAAAGTCTACAAGATTGAGCATTATTTACCACTACGGTATTTAACGCGTTAAATAAATATATTATAAACGTACACATAATTTTCTTCATGAAATTCTTCTTTAATTATTTTCTTAGTCACGTTAGTAAGAGTTGTAAAAATTTTCGGGAGTTTTCGAACGATCGTTCGTGGAAAATTTCGTAAATATTTCAATTACACCCGACCGTTCCATGAGAATACGACAACTACATGTTACGTAACAGAAAAAGAGAGATAGAGAGAAAGAGAGAGAGAGAGAGAGAGAGAGAGAGAGAGAGACAAAGAAGCGTCTACGTAAATATTGCGAGAACGAACGAAGTTGGCCGATCATCAAAACCAAATTCTTCTTCTTCCTCTTCATAGGTCGACATTCTTGAGATCTTGGCTCAATAGAGTTGATCTTCAATGTCTTTTACAAGTATTATACGGAGTCCATCGTCTATTGGTCGGGTAAAACACGCCTTGAGCATTCTGTTTTCGTGGCTCATCTCACCCATAATCCGTGAATAATTTCTTAACGGAGGTGATCGAATGCGTCTGCTTCTGTTGCCAGATATTGCTCGACATTGAGAGATTGAACAGCCATTTTTATCGACCACGTTTTTCATTGCTACTTTGTTGCAAAAACGCCAAAGAAGGAGAACAAATTTTCGTCATGCTGATAATAAATAAACAATTATATGATTTTCTTGTAAACTCTTGGAACGCATTTCAATATCCATCGTATTTTATAGTATCGAAGTATAAATTTTGATATGTTTCTTTTAACAAATAATTAGATTTCCAACAATGCGATAATATCAGTTTATTATTATTCAAATTAACATTGACTCCTGTAAAATAATCAATTTTCGAGTGATTTATATATATATATATAATTTCTAAAAGAAAATTGTAGAAACCAGAAGTACGTATAGTATTCGTGTGGTATATATGCTACTATTTGTGAATAGTACTAGTTTGCATACATATTCTAAATTTATCAAAATACATTTTCAAAAAATAAACGAAACATGTCACTGAGATCAATCACCGTCTTATTCGTTTCTGATTTCTCTCTGTTCTATAGCAACCCAGACATATCATAATAATAACGCTATGTAACACCTACGTATGTATATCTCTTGTTGCGAAAAGATTGAGACAGTCCAATAATTTGGTCCGATAGTGCAAGAGACTTTCGCAAAATCATCGAGCTTTCAGCGTCTATATTACTACATATTTACTTTTTCACCCGGTACTTTGTCGTCGCTTGTTCCAATATTATTGAGTTGGCAATTAAAAATATTCTTACAACACTTTATATATTTATTTATTTATTTGTATTATATATATGAAGATATTCCTAAATTTTATTGCAAGGTGAAAGTGATATAAGGAAAATAAAAAAGATTCGTTGCCTGCTGAAAGAATTAGATGTTATATTTTATTTTTGTTTGTTTTCGCAAAAAAACATTGTCTACAAGGACAAAAATGTTGTAAGAAAAGCATAGTCAACTCGTTGATATGTATGCGTACGCACGTTTAAAGGACAACATAGATAATTAGAGTCACATCGTTACCAGTCAGTCTCGTACGTTTTTATTATCGACTGGTCGAGGCTATTCGTGCATGACCGTCCTGCAAATCGAGGCCCTAGTATGTCAAGGTAAATATATATACTTTCTGTCGTTTTCTTTTCGTTCGTACGAACTCTCTGAAACACCATAATACATAATACGTACATGTTACAAGTATATTTATTATTATTTCGTAAATCATCGTAAAAGGAACAAATTTCGTTTTCTTTTTTTTTCATAAAATTAATCGTAAGTAATCGAACATAATTGCCAATCTCGAAAGTTTCCATCTTATGAAAAAGAAAGAAGTCTATGAAATCGAAATGATAAAGCTAAATTAATTTCACTTGATCCGAGTAATTCTTTAGCTTCTATATCCGTCATTTCATTTCTCTTTTAATTCTCATTTATCTTTTAACGACAGATTACTCAAATTATTAATATTTTTTCATTTTGATCGATTTTCTTCTTCTAGAGGATCTCTCTCTCTCTATCTCTCTCTCCCTTTCTCTCTTTGCTTTACACAGCACGTTTTTCCAATTAAGCAGAATTCGTAGGAAATTGAATCGGTGTTAGAAAGTAAAGAAACAAGCGTTGGCCTCGCTCCTTTCGTCCTTCCTTTCCTTCTTCGTCTTCCTCTTCTGCTTTCTTTTCCTTCTTGCATTTCCTAGCAATCGCCGCGAGCTTCTCGTGAAGCGTACTTGAAAACCAATCTACTGAATGTAATAGAAACTAAGAAATAGTAAGTAAAAGAAAGAGAGAAAGAGAAAGAGCCTGAAGAGGAGGAGGATATCGTTCATGGAAAGCGATATCAAAAAGGATCCTAAGGAATGGTATACTTAAAACCATGGTAAAAGTAAGACAAAAAGACACCTTGCATTCAACATTGCATTTCAATTTCTTTTCAATTTCCATGCACGTTAAAATGAGAGAAAGACGATATATGATTTTTGGAAAATCAGGAACATATTTCCGCGTAACTTTAAGAATTTTTATAGACAAACAATCAATACCAGAGTTTCTTTCCGAAACATTTTAAATTTATCAAATATCATAGAATAAGTAAATATATTTATTGTTAGATGATAAAACTCTTTTATTGTCATAGATGAAATTTCATCTTATATAAATTTTATTTTATAATATCATTAAAAAATCTAAAGGTTGATAAGACTCATTTTTTAGTTATTCATTCAAATTATTAATAATAATAACGTTATCATAAAATAGATCTGTTCTCTTGAGTATTTTATTTACTACAGTAACGCGTACGTTACTTACTATAAATGTAACAAACTATTTTAGCTTGAAATGATATTTAATGATAATATTTAAAAGAACGAGAGAGAAAAAGAAAAAGTGAAAAATTGTATAAAATATATTTAGAATATTATCGTTTGATTTGTTACGTTCCATTTCATCTTTCTCTATAAATTATCATAATGGCAAGTATCATTATTATTGGATTACTATGATTATTATTATCATTTTTTTCCTTTGTTTTCTTGACGTTTTACGTCAGGATTGGCGGCAGAACAAACTAAAGCAAGCTTCCATTCTATTGTGTGTTTAAAAACCTTTGGACTATAGTGCATATGTTGATGATAGCATTTTTTTGTAGATTCTTCTATAGGTCTTGTGTAGTTTTAGGATTTCTAAACTTTTATGTATGCTTTATGACATTACTCCTGCTGTGAATATTATGATAAGTACTATTACGGCTTTGTTTCGATGCCATATCTGTTCAATTTCTTTTGCTAGTTGGATGTACTTCTCGATCTTTTCATTATTTTTCTTTTCTAAATTAACTGTTTTTATATTGCAATATAATTTTTTTTATTTTATCTATTAACTTAATGATCAGTTATAATATTTCAACAGTTGGATGTACTTCTCGATCTTTTCATTGTTTTTCTTTTCTAAATTAACTGTTTTTATATTGCAATATAAATTTTTTTATTTTATCTATTAACTTAATGATCAATTATAATATTTCAACAGTTGGATGTACTTCTCGATCTTTTCATTGTTTTTCTTTTCTAAATTAACTGTTTTTATATTGCAATATAATTTTTTTTATTTTATCTATTAACTTAATGATCAGTTATAATATTTCAACATATTTCAATTATGTCATTTTCAATAACTTTTCCTGGTTATTATTATTATTATACTATTATTATTTTTACATATATTAACAATTGTTGATATACATATACCGGATATTAACATCAAAAGGAGTATAAATAATATTCTTGAATAAAATTTGATGTGAGATATCGATCCTTAAAGATTATCTTGGAGAAATTTTCGAATCAAGTGGCAAGGGGGAAGAATAATGGCCTTCTTGATATCAATAAAGACATTTTTATGTAGATTAAACTTGACAAGGTTATCTTCCAAAATTTTTAGTATAAGGTCTGGAAATGATAATCGATATCACTCTACTTGGCTTATTTGTTACAATTGGTAAATCTCCGTAGCCATATATTCTGTTTTTTTTCTTGATATTTGTTCAATATGTTATTGTTATTGAGCATCTCTATCAGGTACGAAACCTTGTCTCTCTTATCTATCAGGTCAGTCCAAAAGTTCGTGCGCATTTTGGCGAATCCCATACATGCTACTAAAGCGCACGAACTTTTGGACTGACCTAATAGAATCATAATGTCAGATTGATTATTCGTCACTAGTTTGTCGGCAGTAATGGCCCTATTGTAGTATACTCTAAAAGAGTCGTTTTCTAATACTAACTGAGTTTTGTATTTGTAGTATTGTGTGTAAGTAGGTAATAAGAAGTCGATATTTGTATGGCAATTTCTGATGTAAAATATTACAAATCTGATTATGTCTATGCATATAATTAATATTGGCCGAATTTTTGAGAAACAACCTTCATACAACATTCATAAAAGATATCGACTCAAAAAATCATTTCAAGTAAAACTGTTTACTTTCGAGAATCAATTTTTTTAAATTTCAATTTAAACAAGTCGTTATTTATTCGTTTATTTTTAGATGAATCGTACCTTAAATCATTTTAACATTCATATTTTAAAATGTACTTGAATAATTATCAGTAGTTCTAGCGTTAAATAAATTCAAAAAATCGATTTAACAAATTTCATGGTTCATAATAAATTTCAATCCGAAAAAATCATTATTTATTCATACATTTTTAAAATAACGTAGATAGTTGTTTTCCACGTTCAAAGACGTAGCGGAATCGAATCGTTTCTGCCGAAAGATGTACGTTAATACGACTTATAAACAAAACGAGTCATCGTCATCGTCGCCGCTGAGCATAGAATTGTGTGATGATAATTTTCAAGCTCTTTCGCATAGCACTGTACGTAAATAAGAAACAGGAGCGAGGAAGAAGACACCCTATATTTGTTCTGGGCCACGTATCTCTCTCTTCCTCATTTACATATCTACGTATGTATACTCACTCTCGCATCGTTTTCTTTCTTTTACACGTTATGATATAGAACACAAGCAGGCTGTAGTTACGCGCGAATTAACGCATGAGCGAATGACTCGAGAAAAAATTTTTCTTTCCTCCGTCGCCATCATGCAAATATTTGCCAAAGCAATAACGTTAACTTCTCTTCTCTTAGTGATCGAATATGAGAGAAAGACGAGGAGGTTTCCTCCTTTTTTTCTATTTTTTATTTGTTTTTGTTTTTCATTACAAAATTTTTATTTGTCATTATTTTCAATGAAAATCCTCACAAATAAAATTTCAATTGAAACTCCTAAGATCGTTATCTTTCTTTTTATATCTTCTTATTGATTACAAATCAGACATGATTTGTTCGTTCGTATGACGCGAGATATTCGATAATGCTAGAGATAAAAGTTGTGAAAAAAGAAATATCATTGTTCCTTTATAAACTACGTGATATCATATTATTAATTTTTTTATGCTTTTTCTCTTTCTTTGTTTGTACTTATTAAGAGATTTCATCGAAAATCTGATAGTCAATAGCCCGCGATGGGAAAAAACGTATCAAATGGAAAAAAGAAAAAGAAAAAAAAGAAAAGGAACAGGATAGGATTATTTTCTCTGTATAAATCGTAAATTTCATTAAACGATTTCATCGAACATTTCTTGTTAAATAGATGACCAATCGATTGCCCTGTCTAATTAACTAATTAATTAATTTTTGTGTGATATGTCGGATAAATGATATTTCTATCATGATATTCTCGAATAGATTTCTATAACTTCATACAGTAGACGCTGCTCGTATTTTGCAGGAGAAAGATGTAACGGGTACCTTCCAAGCCGTGCTAATGAGTTTGAACCCGATGCAATAATTACCAGCTCGCGCGTTGTGTTACTTGCGCCACTACCGCCATTGCCACCGCTACCGCCGCCATCGCGTTCTCCTTTTGCTTGTCGCGTCTTATTTTCCGGAGAGATAACGAATTTCACTGCTACGACCGTAAGATCATTTAGTGTTCTTCCTTTAAAAGCGGTAAGATGCGAAACGTAATTGCTTTCGCGTTATGATAACGTTGATATCAGAGAGGAAAAGCTTCCGAATACAAATTCTGAAAATTTATTTCTACATTAATGTTTATTGTTCAATCAAAGAATATTTTTTTTACGCGCGTTTATTGTTTATTTACTACTATAATATTATATTTTTCATATAAATAGTATTTATATATAATATAATAATATACTTAAAAAAAAAATTATTTATTTAATAACATAATATTATATTTTTCAAGTACTATAATATTTACAAATATTATTTATATATAATACAATACTATACTTTTTATATACAGTGGAAAACTTAAGTATTCGCACAGTAGGAATGTACAATATCTCCATTTTCCTACTATACAAATACTAAGTCTCCTACATGTATATAAAAACTATTTATATATAGTGTAATTTATATTTTTCAAATTTAAAATTTATATTATATAGTGTAATACTATATTTCTTCAAATATTGTTTACATAAAAAATAATGAATATCTCAAAAAGTGTCTGAATATTTTTATGATACATTATACATAATTACGATATATTAAATATTTATGTGTATCATACTTATTAGATATTATTTAAAATTAACATTTTTATGAATTAACTTACACATTCGATAGAAATCTGATTAAAAAAACTGAAATATTTAATACGCAGACCTCTGACAATTATCTTCATAATGAATATAGATTTTCGATCTTAATTTGTTTTCGGTTTAATTTGTTTTTATGTCACTATATCATCCTTATATCAAATTCGTTTCAATTTTCTTTTATTCAATATCATCGTCGTTCTCAATAAAATAATGATGAAGAAACTATCATTTTTGGTTACATACATAAATACATACATACATACATACATACATACATAGATGCATACGTACATGCATACATACGTGCATATGTACATGCAAGTATATACATATGTATAAACAAATGAGTTCTTATATTAAATGAATTCACGAAGCGGAAAATACTCTTTCACAATTCATTAATTTCCTTAGATGCCAAAACTCTCTTCACTAAATCTTTTCCTCTATTTGTTTTACTTCGACAAATTCGATTAATTCTTTAACAATTTATAACTTAATTTTTTTCACGTTTAAAAAAATATTATATGATGTAAAACTTATCGTATAACTTATATTTAGAAAACAATTAATTTTGTATAAAAATAAAATAAGATATATAAGCATATGATTTTATAGTCATATGGTATTATAGAAGATTAAAAATGTATTCATTTTTTCTATAACGTCGTAATGCATTTATAATTTTATTATTATTTAAATAACATATGTAGTTATTTTTTTTTACAGTTGATAAGAAAACAACGTTCACTAATATTGTTTTAAATTCTATACATGTGTTAATATTTAATTGGTCAATATCGAAATATTTAATAAAAAATAGAAAATATGGTATTATTTATCTAAATATAAAATACAATACTAAAAATTTTAATTTTTTTTTTTTAATTTTTAATATTATATGATATTATATGAAGTTGAATAAACATTCATTCTTTTATAACATTATAAAAACATATTATGCACTTATCATTATTATTATTTAAACATGTAGCTTTCTGTAGTTAATGAGAAAATAATATTTATAAATATTATTTTAAATTGTACAAATATATTAATATTGACTAATAAGTAACATTGAAATTTTTAGTAAAATATACGCATATACACACAATAATTATTTATATATGACATAATCCATTTTTTTCTCTTTCTATATACGAGAGTACATACTATATACATGTATCTCAATCTCTACTTCTGTTTCGGTGTGAAAGAAAGTACTCACGCCATAGTATAAAAGAAGTTTTTGGTTGTAATATGACGAACGACGCCATCATCGAGACAGTGTTCAACGTGATACACATGATATCAAGAAAAGCATGAGAGCGATATCAAAAGAAGGTCGTTTTACCTTTTTTTCAGATTATTATCCTTTCCCTCTATTCTTAAGTTTTTTCTTCTCTTTCCTTTATTTCTATTTCTTTCTCTTTCTTTTTCTTACGAACAAGAATAGCGTGTTAAATTATTCTAGCTCATTTCACAAATATAATTCTTATTTGATTAGTAAAAAGAGAGAAAGAGAAAAAAATAGAAAAAGAAAGAGAAAGAGAGAGAGAGACACACAAACAGAAACGGAGATATAGAAAAACAGATAGAAAAGAAAGAAAAAAATATGAAAAGAAAAAGTGAGAGAAAGAGAAAAAAAAGAAAAAGTAGGAGAGATAACTAACAAACAAACTAACTAACTAACTGGTAATTAGTAAACGGAGACATATATATATATATATATATATATATATATATATATATATATATACGTTCGTTTTATCACTAGTGATATAGCGACGGTCGACGCATCGATGCGAACGATAATAAACCGAATGCTAATTAAAAGTAATATGTTGGCTCGTGTACGGTCTGTGTGTTTTATCGAATGCCTGCTTGTCGAATTCAATCTCTCTCTCTCTCTCTCTCTCTCTCTCTCTCTCTCTTATATATGTTTTCTCGTTTTCTCCAGACAAACATTATTACAGTTTCTTTTTATTTTCGAGAAGACGAGACAAATCGTTTTATCAATGATACATTTCTTTTGTAATACTTTAGAAGATATTTAAATTGCATTGACTTGGATAATTATGTCAGAATTTTCAGAATATTTCATATTTAAATAGATAATATTTTTATTTATACTGAATAATCCGATATTATTGATTAAGTCAATAGTATATTTTCGGTATTTTTAATTAATTAAATAATTATTAATAATGTCAATTAAAGTAGTACTATCATTATATTATATAAAGACTATATTATATTTATTATAATATATATACATATAATAGTATATATACATTACTATATAATAATTTTTATTTTATATTATTTATACATAATAGTTTAACATAATAATATAGTATTGGAATAGTTGATTAATAAATAATGTCGACATTTTCAAAAAAAAATACAAATCTTCTTTATTTAAGTATAAAATAATGAAAATTGAGGAATCTAAAATATTTTTTTTAATATATATTTATTTAATATATTATTTAGTATATTAAAGGAAATAGTTTGAGTTACATCGATTTCACGGTTAACATATCTTTTTTAACACAAATTACAACGAGACGGATTTTAATTTAAATTTTATCATCGGATTCTTCACCTCCTTAAATAATTAGCATTCTAATGTATGTATCTACTTATCTGCAGCCTACTCCTCTTTTCATATGTTAATCTTTATTAGGAATTACATGCGTCGTCACTGTATTCTTCTGATAATATTATAATATTAATCCTTGATAGGGCTTTGAACGTCGGTATAATTTGGACTAAAACATCATAGTAACAAAGAAAAGAAACGAAGACGGCTTTCGATCAATGTTTATTATTAGTTTTACAGATATATTCTTCTATCATTAAAGTGTGTATGCATGATATATTTTAGTTTTCGCATGATATAAATATTTTTGAATAATTTATATTTTATGTAATCGATAATAATTCAAATATTTAATTTTATTCTGCATTTAATTATGTTTTTCTAAAAATAGATTTGTGATAGAATATTTTACATTACCAATTAAAATATATGATAGAATGTATAAATCCTATTAGTAATTATCTTAATATTTTTGGTTAATAAATTTACTCGTACTTTTTACACGGATTATGTTATAAAAAGATTTATAACAAATTAATAGTAAACATCTTATAAACAAATTAAAGTATTCGATATTATATTAATTATTAAATATTTTTATTTAATAGAAAATATTTTTTTTAATGGAAAATTAAAAAAAGGAGAGAAAGTAGCAAAAAGAAGAAGAAGAAAAGAAATTCTACAGAACTCTCTTTCTTCGATATTAGTTTTCGGAGGGAAGTGTTGAGGAGTCGGTGAGTTTAATGTTAGTTATTGGTGGATAGCATTGATTACAGAGTACGTCGAAATAAGCGAGGAACTAACTCGGTGTGAGACTGATTATAGGTCTTCCAGCGGTGTGACTACTAATGACGCGAATCTCTCGCTCTTGGCTTGTGTTGTCATTGGACAAATCCTCCGAATCTTTGAATCTCCTCGTTGTTGAATATCTCAAGCGAAGAAATCTCATCAAATCAATGCAAATCATTTCATTTTATATTTTTAATCAATATATATTTATCCTCCTAACATATTGAAGTTATTTGATTTTACATAGAAATGCGATTAAACGAAATATTTAGAAAATAACTATAATTACTTAGATAGTAATGTGATTAGACAAAATATTTAAAAAATAATTGTATAAAAACTGACATAAAAATCATTTCATTTTATATTTTCATTTTATATAGGAGTCGTTTATTATAAAATTGCCGTAGGTACATTTTTCTTTTTAACAAGATATTTAAAATCTTGCATTTCAATCGATTCAAAAATATTGATAAATGCTAATAAATTTGTTCTATGTTCTTTAGAATGTAAATCAATGTAAATTCATTATGCAATGATTTTTATAAGAATTATTTAAAAAATAAATGTTTTTATAAACCATAAATAAACTTCCCCTACTTTCATAATTATTGACTTGTGGAAATCATAAGTTGTAAAGCATTTAAACTTCGCTTTCAACTGAATCATACTATTTTCCGAATCAGATTTTTGATATATATGACAATGGCTTATAAGCCAAAGGCGTAATGGCTACTTAATAAGGTTACTTTTTTATTTAGGATAAAGTTATAATAAAATACAATATCATTATTTTATTTAAATATCTATTAGGTTATTGTTTGATTATATTATGTTTATTATACTAACTTTACAACTATATTCGATTCTTTATTTTGAATCGTTATGTGAAAGAGTTAAAATATTTATGATGTACAAGAGATATATAGAGCAATAAATTCATTATATCTTTGTATTCTTTATATTTGTAATGTGTCTAATATTTTTATGTAAAGGTGTTAGTGTAACGTTTTCTTGACTGAATAGTGATAAATCAATAGTTTCAAACTCCACATTCTTCTCCATTATACAAAATATTAGATACATTGCTGTATCTAACCCTAAATTTAGATAAAGTAGGAATAGTTTTAAACTATTTATAATATAGCATCATCCCTAAATGCAAAGTAGAACTGGTATATTCTGACACAGCATAGTTTTACTATGTAGTTTAGCCGGTCGTTAATTAGACTTTGTGGATTTATACTACTTCCATAACAAATGATTTTGCAATTTCATTTAACAACGAAATCTACATCGACCAAAGCATATTGATATTTTAAAATCTAGTTTATAAATTGTTTATAAATAAAAACATACTCATTAAATTATAAACAAATTAATTTTTAATTAATTTTTTTCAAATAATAGAATTATACTATTTTCATTACAAATTGCTCATATATGTACTAAATTTACTCTCCTAACAAAGCAAAATTATTTGATTTTACATAGAAATACAATTAGACGAAAGGTTTAGAAAATAATTTCCAAAAGAGAGAAATTTTTATGATATTTTGTACTTATCTTATCAATATAAATTCATTTTTATTCATAATATTAAATGATGTTTTTTAATATCGCTATAAATTTGGAGAACGATTTTTATAACGGGAAAAAGAAAGAGAGATAGAGAAATAATATCAATTAATTTTGATGCATTACTTATCTTATCTTTTCGTTTCACATTAAATCGAGGAGACGAAAAATATTTCGCATGTTCATCATCGATAAACTTAGAAACGTCACGGTAAAATCAAAGATAAGTCGTTTCTTTCTCTCTCTCTCTCTCTCTCTCTCTCTCTCCCTCTCTCTATCTCTCTATCTCAATTTTTTTCTCCTCTCAATAATTTCCGTATTCCCTCGGAACCCTTTTCTCTTGGTCATTTCATTGAAAATCCAACGATATTCTTTCTATTCCGTATCAATAAAAATATCCAGAAAGTATTTCATTTTCATTCGTTTCATTTGACATTCGTTATACAGCATTATTTATAAATCTCTTTCCTTTTACGATCCTACGTAAATCCGTCTTTATTTAATATAAAAGAACTCATTATTTACTCGCTTCGACATTTCCTCTCTCAATAGTTTTTCGTAAGATTCTTCAGCGCCACGTAGTCTGCTTGCGTCAGAAAGAACGGCATAACGAGAGAACTAACGAGTCGTTAACTAATTGCGATTCGTCAATCGCATTATACTATACGAACACTATTATCATCGTTTGTTCTGTATAAAAACTTTTCTGACAAAAACATGAGACTCTATAATGCTCGTCATTTATTCGTTACGTCAACAGAAGTGAAAACGTAGAATCGTTAAAGTATCAAGGAGGGAAGGACGATATACAGCCATTAATTTATTTAATTAATACAATCCAGATACTCTCGATAATTAATATTATTTAATTGGGATGCAAAGTCATTATGTCATGTGACACAAAGTCATGTGAGAGTTCATATTTATTATCATATTTTTAATATAGTCTATTAATATCCTATCTAGAATATAAAATACTATATTTCCAAAAGTCTTTCTCTTTTTCTCCCTGTATATATATATATATATATATATATATATACATATATATATATAATCTCTTTATCATTATACATGAACTTCATTATGCTTTTATATCGTATTTAATACATAGACATCATTTCATTATGATGATTCATTATATTTGATACATTTATTATAATTTTTTGGTATCTTCTTGAGAATATAAAATAAATATGTGGACATATATTTATATATACACTTTCTTGATCATTCTGTATAAACTCTCTCTCCCTATCTTTCTTGTATATCACATACACAATTTATTGATTACTATATACGAACTTTTTCTCCATCTTTTTTGTATATTACATATGTATGTGTATACATAAAAAAGTGTACTATATCCGTCCATAGATGCTGAGTAAATATTTTGTGACTAGTTGATTACAAGAAAATTTATTTAATAAGATTTGCACGATTCTAAGTCAGCTGTAAAATGCATGCAAACATATTTTTCTTATTCATGATCTTTT
Source organism: Vespa mandarinia (assembly GCF_050613455.1). Lineage (NCBI taxonomy): Eukaryota > Metazoa > Arthropoda > Insecta > Hymenoptera > Vespidae > Vespa > Vespa mandarinia. The sequence continues at coordinate 9,119,720 of NC_140811.1, read as the reverse complement.
TGATTTACGAAGATCAATATAGTATTTTTAAATGTATATCTATAATTTTTTTGCATATTTATATATTAGTGATCATTTATAATCGAAATTATATATAATAAAAAATTATTACTATGCATTGTTTACGAGATAATCTACATTTTAACAACTCACTAACAGATCTGTACTGAATTGTAATTCATAATCCACGCTATGATATATTATTTGGAAATTAATTAGTCGTATATTTTAATGGTCAGTGATTTTGTTCAATGTAACCAATTTCAAAATATTATGTAATCTGACAATTATCTTTCAAATTATGATACCAACTACTTTAATATTTTAAATTCCGATCATCTTGTAAATTATCTATGTATTCTAACAATTTTTATTATATATGATTGTTATTGCTTATGAGCATTGCTATATAAATATGCAGGAAAGATTATAGGTATTCATAAAAAAGAAATCTATGTTGACCTTCACAATTCAAGAGGTAAATATTATTTAAAAAAAATTAAGAACATATATTTATATACTCTTTATAGCTGACTCAGAGCCGCGAAAATTTCTTTTATCAAACTTTCTTGCAACTTCAATCAGTTGCGAGATATTTGCTCGGACATCTCTAGACGGACACCCTGTATATTTCTATATTAATAATACATATATATACATATATATATATATGTGTTTTTTATTTAATGAAATTCATTATATATATGTTCTCAAATTCGATAATGATTATAACCCAACGAAGCGTCGTAGGTAGTCTTTTCGCGTAATTTTATCTCTATAATATAATGCAATTTGTCTCAATGTATACAAATACAAGAAAATATATATATGTTCACACAGTATTAAGTGTACTCTGTACGTGACAGAATGACGAATTGCATACTCTCCTTCGTTTCCCTCCCTCTCTTTCTCTCTTTTTTTCTTCGTGATCCCGTTATTTATATCGACAACCGACAACTGCCTTCAAATTTCCATTCTGCATCTGCTACGAGAAAATTCGTTTCGAACGCGAAACTTCGTTCCAAATAACGTAAAAAAGCGAAATTACAGAGAAGAGAAAAGGAGATTACGAAAAGTTTCTTTGATCTTAATTCCTTCTAATGGGTATATATATCAACTTTGTATTAATACTTTTTAATATTTAAAAGATTATTTCTCGTGATAATAGGAGTAATAATAAGGATATTGTGATTAATGTAATGATATTTATTAACATATTTATATATCACTTTAATAAGTATTGTATTTTCAAAGTTTATACTTGTATTATATTTCCTCTTATGTTCGTTACAAAATAAAGACTATTAATAATGATTAATAGTAATAATTGTATTTATCGGATTGATCAATAAGTAATGGAATTTTCAATATTTTATATCTAAATAAACAGCACTGTAATTAGTAATTTTTATTGAAAATTCCGAGATTATTTGTTGACCAATCCAATATTAAAATATATTTATTAAAATTAAAACAATATTTATGAATATCGTCTTATCATATTTCTTTTTTTTTTTTAAAGCCTGTAATATTAATAATGATTGATAGTAGTAATGATATTTATATTAATATATTTATATAATTAAAAAGAATATTTTTAAACGTACTATTCTGTTACCTTATTTTATTTATTGATAAAAACCAAAACTCAAATTAATAACAATAAATAATAAATTCTATAAATATATAATGTTTATTGACTAATTTTTATTTATATAATTTCAAACAATATCGATGTATAAACATTGTTCTCTTATCACGTTATTTTTATGTTCAAAAGTAAAATTCGAATTATTTAATAATGATTAATAATAATAATAATAATATATATACATGTATACATATATATATATATATATATATATATATATATATATATATGTATTCATTAACATATTTATAAAATTGAAAACAATATTAGCAAACATTATTTTCTTTTAGAATATTTTAGATTATTTACCATTGTAGTATAACGTTTCAAGTCCCAAATGGATTAGTTTCGATCGACTTTCCAAGTTATTTTTCGAAAACATTTAGAATATTTCCCTAGTGTTGCAACTTCGATCTCCGGCCTTGGCGTTATCCCCGTCGGAGTGTCTCGGAGTTTGGCTCTATCGGAGATCCCCTACTCCAAATCTCCATACATATATGTATATATCCCTCTTCCTCCCTCTCTCTCTTTTTCTTTATAGCGTAGCCTATTTTGTGCAGTCGCTGCGGAACTTCTCTCGGTAATGCTTGTGAGCGCGAGATAGAATCCGTCTATCGATACGAGAATGGATATTCGTTCATGCTTCCGGCCGTATTTTATCTCAAGAGAGAAGAAGGAGAAAGAGAGAGAAAGAGAGAAAGAGAGAGAGAGAGAAAGAGAGAGAGAGAGAGAGAGAAAGAGAGAAATCCGATACAATGACAACGGACAAGGACAAAAGCAAGGACGAACTTCCAATCATCTTTTTATCTTTTTGCCTTTTATTATTTTTTTTTCTGCCTCTCTTTCCATCTTAAACATAAACTTATAGATATCAAAAGGAACTCACAGAGTTAAATTCGAATTTGTTCTTTTTGTTTCCTTGTTCGAACGAGTATACGTTTTATATATAATTAACAAAGTTTTTTACTTTTACATCAGTATTACTTTGTTGTTTGTCATTGTTATTATGATCAATAAAAATAATTTCTTTTCAATGGAATTTTTACAGATTAATTAACTCAAGAACTTTTTACAAGAAATGATTCTTTCTGTTGACATAATTAGATATATATCTATAGACCATATATCTCAACATTATATCGTTTGTATTACCTATTAAATAAATGCAAATATTAATAAATAAACACCTTTTGCCTATGAATCAATCGACCATCGGCCCTAACGTTGGATTAATCACTCGATACTCTCATCTCGTGTTACTACGATTCTTTTGACTATCAGTATCTTCCAAATTTATTTATCAGCCGAAACAAATTCACTCTGGAAATTTCATTGACTTAATCAATGAACAAAAGTTTACGAAAAAAATTTTTCAAACAGGTTTTTCGAAATGAAACGGAATTACGTAATCAATACACGGAAATAAACGTGTTTTAAAAGAACAAATATGAAACTGCTATGGTCGGATAAACACATATAAGGGCATATATATATATATATATATGCCCTTAGTCAGAGTATATACATATATATACTCTGGTACATCAATTGTGTTTTATAAATTTTAAACAACTTGTCATGGCTGTCACAATTGCTTATTTCTTATTCTTTCTTTTTTCTTTTTTTTTGCTTTTTTAAAACTAACAAAGAAAAATACGTTTTGAAAGTACAATACGTACTTCTTTAAAACAATGAAATTATATTATATTCACCATTTGATCATGTTTCATCATTTGCATTTATAGTTACAAAATCACTCTTCTGAATCGATCATCATTAATATATAAATATTTAGTAAAAAAACTGGTTCAATGAGAATAAATGGAATTTTCAAATGCGATTTTGGCTAATTTCAATCGTTGCATAAAATAATCGCACGGAATTTATTCACTGTCTTATTTTTATAATTTATAGTTATGAAATCATTGTTCTTAATCGTTCATTTTTTAAATGTAAACATCGATTTAAAAAAATTTAGACTAAATGACAAAAGTAAAACGTTTAAGTACGATGACAACATTAACAACTTGCTTTGATAAATTGAAACTATTCTGTTAGAATGCGATCATAGAGTAGGCTAATTCTAATTTCCGTCTAAAGCAATTGTACAAAATTTATTCATTGTTTTATCATTTCAGTTGGTAATTATAAAATTATCATTTTCAATCAATTATTTTCTAAACAGAAAAATGACAAAAAAAAATGTTAATTCAATAAGAACCAGTAGTATTATAACATAAACGACTCGGTTCAATAGATTGAATGCGATTATAGAGTAGGTCGATACTGATGATTACATCAAATTATTACGAATTATAGTTAGCAATTCATGCAATGCATCGATCAAAAAAGGTCTCCCTCAAATTTAAACTAATTAATTATCGACTAGTGTAATATAACTGGAACGTCGATTCAGCTATACTTATTGTGTATTCACACCATGTGACGTATGTACTTGTATATATATTTGTTGAAGTTTGTATACACTCATCGTGCTTATGGGTTTTTATTATTAATTCTCGTTCAAGTTTATAAACATGAATACATTGAATTACAGAAATATTTAAACTTTTTAAACGAAATAACTTTTTATAAATTGAATAATACGTTTTAGATGTTTCACATAAGATACAAAATACATGTATTCTTTCTTTTGACATATTCTTTTTATTTTATTTTTTTATTTTTTATATAGAACATTAATTTCTTTATTGATAAAAAAAGTTATTCAATTTCTAAAAAACATTTTTATAACACATCGTGTTAGGAAAATGCCATAGTAACACTATACGATTCTTTTACAATTAATATATATTATTATTAAAATTGTTAAAAATATTTCCATACACATTATATATCAAAAAACTGTAAAGAACCTACGTAATACATGATCTCCATTTTCGTCAAATAAGAGTCACGATCAATAAAATGAACAAAAAAGTCCGCCTATTGTTCTTTTCTCTCTCTCTCTCTCTCTCTCTCTCTCTCTCTCTCTCTCTTCCTCACTTTGTCATTTCTCAACAGGAACGTAGACTAGTCGTAAATCATACATAGTTAACCTCTCAACGCAAGTGTATGTAACTATCGATTTAAAGAGAAAATAATTGACTAAGGTAATAATTTATTCGTTGCATCGAAGTTTTAATGAATCAAACGATCCAATTATCCATATTACGGGGAACTCGTCATCGACGACGATGAACGATAATATATATATTGATAAAAAATATCTATTGCGCAAAAGATTTTTCCACGAAGAGTGGTACATTCTAATAAGATTTATTTCCGCCTATGAATGAACAAACGAACGAAAGAAAAATGGCAAGATTCTTGTTAGCCATTTTTGTGTAAATCATATTGGTACGTCGTTCATTCGTTTTGTTCATTCGTGGAATATTTTACAAAACCCGTTCGACGTCATCGTCGTTATCGTCGTCATGTTGAATGAACCACATCGTTTTCTCTCGTCAGTTCATGCGAGTTTCATGCCTGTCGAGCATTTGAATATATCATGTGAGAAGAAAGGTGAAAATAGGAAAGAGTGAACTAAAAAAAAGAAAAAGAACGAAAAAATACAAGATAGTTCAAAATGAAATTCGAAAGAATTCGTCGAAATGATCGTCGTTCTAATACTCTAGAACTACTAATACTCTGAATTATTTCAAAATATTAAATGAAAACTTAGAAATATATAGAAGAGGAGAAAAAAGACATTTATTAAATTAATCGTATGTATATAATAAAAAAGTTGTGATGCTTTAAAAGAACATGTGATGAAATTAAAAACAGACAATTTTATAAAAATTGAAACCAATCATTTTGATTGCTTGATAAATTTACTGTTACATTTCTATGACTTAATAAACTTTCGTTTATATCTGTTACTTTACTTATTTAATTTCGTTAAAAACATATATAATATATAAATATAAATTTATCATCATTTTCTTAATTTAAAATTGTTATTATCGTCTTCGTTCAACCTAACAAACATCAAAATATGCAGAAGTCAAAAGACGCGGAGAAAAGCAAAGCTCTTCTTGGATCATCCAAGTAGAGTGAAAGAAGAAAAAGAAAAAGGAGAAAAATTCAAAGAGAACATGGAAGGAGAGCTACCTAAAGTAGAAAACGATGTTATCAGGATGATGAAAGAGAGTCGGGCCGGTAGCGGAGTTTAAGAATAATTGAAAGTTATGATTGCCGTTCTCTTCGCTAGCAAGAAGTGCATTCAATTTGTTGTCAACGGAATCCCGTGGGACGCGATGAGATTTCACGTGACCAAACGATCAACGACGACGATGACGATAACGACGACGACTACAAAGATCTTTGCTTAGGAGCTTCCGCCTACGAGAAATCTCGAGGTACTAATACTCTACTCTAGTGGGAGCTGATTTCAGTCTATTCCTCTGGGAGTTGTCTCTTCTCTTACTGTAATTGCAGTCAGCTACGAGTTTCTCTATCCTTTTATATCTCTATTTATCGAATAGAAACGTAAGAAGGAGAATGCTATATTGAATCGAGAAAGATATCTTTCTAATTTGATTCTCCAATTTGATTCTCGAATTTAATTCTCGAATTTGATTTTCAAATTTTTTATTTCGTTTTTATTATTGAACTAGATCATTCTGATCCGTCGCGCATCTCATTAATTTCTTTCATATCGTTTTATTTTAGTAATTGTCATCAGAATTTAGTAAACAAGTGAGTCAGAATCGAACTATGAGGGAGTTCGTAATATTTTTTTCTTTCTTCTTCTCCCAGACATCAATACGAAAAAAGTGAAAAGTGATTCTTCCGATAAGGCCCATATTATTTCATAGTTAAATACAATTACATTTCCGCTTTTCGTTTAATATATATTTTTGTTATCGTAATTATTATTATTTCTAATATTATATAATTTATATCTTTTTTCATTATATAAAATATAGATATATCATTTCTTTTCAATTAGTATATATGTATATATTTCAATTCACGAGTGAAACTATAACGAATGGGAGCAGATTGATTTTCGAAAGTAACAAATTTTACTTGAATTTGTTGAACAGTTAGAACTACTGATAATATTATTCTAGTATATTAAGGTATAGCTCATATATACGCACTTTCGTAAATATTCTGTATCTTACAAAAACAAAAGGAACAAAGAAAAAAAAATTATAAAATTGATCATATGTAATGTATATAATAGAAAAAGTCATAATGCATTGAGAAAACATAAGATATAATTTTAAGTATACACTTTTATAAAAACAATCATTTTGGCTTCGGCTTAATGTTAAATAATTAAATATAACTCGTGGTATTTCTTGTTTGTTTTTAAATTTATTCTTTTTTGTGTGATTAAATCAATAATTAAAATGTATCTGCTGAGAGTTTTTAGAAAATGTTTGTGGAACAAAAATCTGGAAAAAGAAAAGAAAAGGGCGTGGCCCGTATGAAAAGTGAGAATAGTTTTCTAGATTTGTTTAAGTTACATAGTAACATTTAATAATATAATATTAGTAATGATAGTATATTACTAATAAGAACAGTAATATAGATATCACAACAATAAGTTTAATAGAACATCTCGAAACACTGGGCATATATACATATATATATGTATTTTGAATATTTACATATATATATATATATATATATATATATATATATATATATATCAGTAATACTAAAACAGCTGTTATATATTAGAAAAGTGTTATAATAATAAAGAAATGACATATCATTAATTCGTGATCCGTCACATGGTTACATACCCGTCAAGCATGAAGTAAAAAGACGTTGAAGATAATAATAATAATTATTATTATTAAATATTTTATAATAATAATAATTATTAATATTTATTATTAAATATTTAATAATAATAATGGTCATATTAATATAATGATAATAATGGTAATAATGTGTGGAAAAGATAAAATGGAATATGGACTCGTGTTATCTAATATTTATTATAATTTTAACTGGATATATAATTTATCTAGTTTCATCTTTCTCTCTTTTTCCCGTTAAAAAATAATTTTAATAAAAAGGAAGAAAAGAGGATTGTCCTTTAGTTCATTGTATTCTTCTTCTTTTACTTCATAATGGCGTTCGAACAATCGACGAAATGGCAAAGATCAACAAAGAGATCTTTTAGAAAAGAATTATTCTCTTTTAAGTAACAGAGATTCCAACGGTTTTGTTTGACCTAGGAGAAGTTTGCGGTGGTAGTAACAATGTAGTGAAGATTGTGTGTGATGATGGTGGGGGGAAGAAAAGACGCATCGCCATCTGTTTCTCGGCGTCGCCGTAGATTATTCTTTGGCTCGGAGTTGTTGGATTAATCAAAGCATATTACAGTTTTCTCGCATAACGATCGATAAGAGTTCGTTGATTTTACACAATAACTTCAGTCAACAAATACGAAAAGAGATACATCTACGAAGGAGGCAAGAAGAATTAGGAATCCTTTCAATTATTTGTAACAGAAAAACGACGGTGATCGAACGATCGATATTTTTCCTTTTTTTTCTTTTTTGACTATTTTCTCTCCCTCTCTCTCTCTCTCTCTCCTCACTGTTTTGTGTCATATCTCATTCTGTCAGTCATTTTTGACCGCATTCGACAACTCACATTTGTTTTCTTCTCAACGGCCAATGGACGCTTCTCTCGAAAGCATTGTCACGAGAATTTCGTAGAGTAAGCATTACGAAAATAACTCTGGTCTTTTTCTTCTTTCTCTTTCGTTTTCTCTTTCTTTCTCTCTCGCATAAAAACGTGGATATATCTGTGCATCGTAGGAACGAACTTTGCGCTTTTCGTAATACTTCTTACTTCTTTTCCATTTATTCGACGAGGAACAAATTGCAAAGAAAAAGAGAGAGATTAACTGAGATAAACTGAAACATTTCATTTGATCGTTCGAACGATTCTAGATGATTTAATATGGATTATTATTCGTTTGTTAATAATAGTCACTTCGTCACGATGTTCCTTCAATTTCTATCTTCAGGTTTTACTAATTTTCTATCTTCTACCATTCACCAGAATAGCCTGGGTGCTTTCGTGACACTCGCAGGAAAATTACCGTGAGCAGTAATCCTAGAGATTCTCTCTCTCTCTCTCTCTTTCTCTTTTCTTCTCTAACATTACTTTCATCCAAACCTCTTTACCCGCTAACCCCTTACCTTTCAGTACTCTTTTCTCTCCATTTGTGAAGGGAGTTAACGAGGCCGACCATGAAACAATCTAAGGGGTTGCATACTGAAATTTTCTCTTTCTCTTTCTTTCTTTCTCTCTTTCATGAATATTTAAATTGAACGCTTGAAAGACGGTAGACGTTTCCTCCTCCTCCTCCTCCTCACGCTTTTTTTATATTTCCTTTTTTCACTTTCTTTTACATATTTCATACACATGCGGTTAGAATTTGAGTTCACATGTATGCCGACATTACATGATACATTTTAAGATATTGAAAAGCAAAGTTATTCGTAGAAAAAGAAGGAAAAATTCTGAAAGAGCGAAAGGAAGAGAGAGAGAGAGAGAGAGAGAGAGAGAGAGAGAGAGAGAAAGAGGAAGAAAGAGGAGAGAGAGAGAGAAAGAGAGAGAGAGAGAGAGAAAGAGGGAGAAAAAGAAAGAGAAAGAGAGAGAGAAAGAGGGAGAAAGAGAAAGAGAAAGAGAGAGAGAAAGAGAGAAATGTCGGTGAAGGCAATTCCTTACAAATTTACATTTTAGGGAAACTTCGACATGGATCGAAAACTTCGAAGGAAAATTCATCGTGCCTTCCTTCCTTTACCGACTAGAGAAAATTAGTTTAGATTGGACGGATTAGTCCTTTGCACTCGAAATACTCCTCCCAGACAGAGACAATATTTAACGCTGTATTCGAAACGTGTTCTTTCAGAAATATTACTAATATATCGGAATAAAAAATCGATATATATATTGTAATTTACAATTAAAATATTTTATTCTGTAATTGACAAGAAAATTCTTAAAGAAGACAGCATTTATGTAAATAGTTGAAAAGAATTTAAGTTGTTGTGTAACATTCGGCTAAAATAAAGCTCAAATGCAAAAGTCTTAAACACTCTCTCCAAAAATTTTGTTTTCTTCAAAGACGAGATTTTATTGTCTCATTTCTTGAACAAAAAAGAAAAGTAATCGATAACATCTTTTCGAAAAAAAGATGTTATCGAAAGAAATCGTTCGACATTTTTCAAATTTTTTTCTTCCCTTCCAGTGGTCGTTTTCTCTTTCTCTCTCTCTCTCTCTCTCTCTCTCTCTCTCTCTCTCTCTATCTATCTATCTCTCTGTCTTTATCTCTCTTTCTCTCTCTTTCTCTCCCTCGTTGTCACAATGGCAAATGAAAATATAAAAGAGTTGTTGTCGGTCGATTACAGGGCGTTGTTAAGCTGTTTCCTTCTTTTCTCTTTCCTTTCTTTTTTGACTTTTTCTTCCAAACGACGTCATCGTCACAGTTCGCCACAACTTGACCAATATAAGCGGAGAAAAGAATTTCGGGAGTGGTTAAAAGGGACTACTACTCTTTCTATCGGACTTATTTTTATCTACGTCTTGCAGCGTGCATGAACGTGATTACTCCAAACTTTTAGAGTTCTTTAGAAGCACGATGTCAATGGTCATTTTTAAAGAAACTTTCCCCTTTTTAAGAAGAAAAAGAAGAAGAAGAGAAAAATAAAGAAAAAATTCACATTGTTATTTTGGTTCTTGGATGATTTTATCGAATTTTATAAATAATCGTTATGCGTTTATTTAAAGTTTTATTAAAAAGATAAAGACAAAAAGCTAAGTAGTTATCAAAGTTCTTCTAATTTAGTTTTGTTTAATTGACTTTTGTTAATAAATTTTGTTTATACGTTTATTTAAAGTTTTATTAACTAAGAAAATAAAAACAAAAATTTAAGTAATTATCTTTATAATAATTATCTTTAGGTAATTTTTATATTTTAGATCTTTGTATGATATGATCTAATGGAATTTTATTTTCTATTCTAATGAGTTATTTTATAAATAATCATTGTACGTTATTTAAAGTTTTATTAGCCAAATTAAAAAACAAAACATCTAAAGTATTTATACAAACAATCATAATATTGTCAGAACAAAAGCTCCAAAAAGCTTTTTTCGTAGATACCTATAACGTTCTGTCCGTCTTCATGTGTACATAAAATCGGTTCAGACATGACCAGCAGTTAAACTGGAATATATACGAATCGCGCGTGCTTTTCTCCCATAAGCTCGAAAGCTCTAGAAAGCTCTTGACGATGTAGTCACATAGGTATTCTCGACAGATACACCATACACTAGCGGAGCTTAGTATATCGGACTTTGATGGTCGACGACATACGGTGAAAATGAGAAAATTCCTTTCTTTCCCGATGCATTCTTAGACCTTTTCTTTCTTTCTCATTCTTGAGCGACGTATTTTCTTCTATTTGTCGTCAAGTCACTGATCTCGAAAAACGCTCTTGTAATCGAAATTAAGTAGGAAAACACTGATAAAATATTTTATTTACTTTTGTATTTCCTTCGTCAATTCAATGATTTATTGTTTTCAATCATATATATATATACATAGTATAACAACTTATATTTAAATGTTAACATAAAATATAAGACAGGTATATATTGATATTACAATTGTTTATCTCATTTGTTGTGATTGGTACTTAAATTGTTTCTTAAATTAAATTTATAAAACTATATTTATTGTGACAAATAGTTCTAACAGGTTCATAAAAGAATAAATAAATAAATAAATAAAAAATAAACTAAAATCAAAATATTAACGCAAAACTTTGTTTGAGAATGTTTTTAATAAATTAAATATTTAATTATTCTAATCTCACTTTGTCTTAATAGATTTTAAAATTGTTTAATATATTAAATTGATAAATATATTTGTTTGTAATAATTTCGGCAATATTTTAAATAGTTGCAAAACAAAAAAATAAATAAAAAGAAAATAAAAGTGTTTATGCAACTATATTTACAAAAATGCTTCTAGTAAATGACACACTTAAGAATTAGCTTTATTTCACTTTTTCTTCATTAATTTTTCAATTGTGTACCATTAAAGTAAGTTGACAGAAATATATTTATTTGTAGGTAATGATTTCGAAAATAGTTTGAATAGGTGCGTACTAAGGAAAAAATAAATAAATAAAAAGAAAATATAATAAAAATATTTGTATGGAACATTCTTTATAAATAAATAAATTTTGTATGCAAAAAATATTTGTTCATACAAAATTTTACTTTCCTCCTAAATGGCGAAAATTTTCTCTTCATACTCCTCCACTATAATGATAATATAAATAAAGAAAATAGTATACATTTTCCCAACTTATTTAGAAGAGATATTCTTTTTTTGTAAAAATATTATTTTAATAGATATTTAAAATGATGGCCTTTATTTTCGTAATAGAATATCTCTATTAATACTTCTACAAGTATTTCCAATGCAATTTTCATATCTTCTACTGTAATTGGTATGCCTAATATATCTTTTATTTGAGATAACATAAAAACAAATATTTACATTACTCTGAATTTTCACAGTTTACTTTCATCTTCACGGTATGATATCGTTCGGATAATGTAATTTTTTTTATCTAAACAATATTAAATATCATAGAAAATAAAAGCTAGATAAACAAATATTTCAGACAGAAATTATTTGTTTCTTGCTTAAAATAAGATGCCGCTCCAAAAATCATAGATTTTCTTTAAAAATTTGATCTTTTCTTTAAAAGTTTGACCTTGTAATGAATTTGAAAATATTCACCGAATCAAATAGAAAGAGTACTGCTATGTTTGCCCCCTAGAACCAAACAACTTCTGTTTTAAACTTCCTTTTCAAAAATGTATTCTTTACGAGATATTTAAGTTAATTTACAAACATATTATATACCATATATTATATACCTTGTATTATAAACTACTTATATAACGCTATGTATATAATATTACTTAATATTTACAAATATACCTTAATTATTACATTATATTGAAATTAACTATTATACATAAGTTATAATAATAATTTTTATATTAGATTAAAATTATACTTTAAGTATAACTTATAATTACCAAACCTTCGCATAGAAACTAACAATGAATTTTATTTAAAAAAGAAAAAATGAAATAAGACATATACATAAGTATATAACTTCAAAATTACATGATATTATATTTAAAGAGTTAATATAACAACCCGATTTTCAATTACGCATTAAGAATATATAATATAAATCTCTGATCGATTTTCATGAAAGTACTATAAAGTTCATCACTAAGAATCTCTCTGAAGTTGGAAGAAAAGTGGGAAGATGAGTACAAAAGTTTGTAGGAGAAGCACATTTTCGGAATCATCTTCCAAGTCAATCGCGGATTATGTCGCATTCAAGGAGGAAAAAGATATCTATTCTGGAAAATAGGTCAGAGTGATATTGGTTGATGCTGATAGTGATGGAGAGTATGTTATATAGGTAGGAAGAAAAGGATAGATTTTACGATCGACAGAAGCTCTGACTTGTTTTCAGGGTCTTCCCTCGATCGGAGCTCGCGTAGCTAGCCTCGTTTATTCATCTCTATAAAATCAATTCCGAGGTTATGCGCCTTCTTCTCGTCGTCCCTTCAACCTGCTTTCGTTTCTTTATCTTTTACATGAGTACATAAAGCGCACACATGTACTCTTATACTTTAACATATACTACGTAGTCCTCTTAACGATTTCGGTTCATGCTCAACGTTGACCTATTTTCGTCATTTCACCCTATAGTTTCTTCTCTATGTGTTTTCATTTTTTTTTAATTCTATTTTTATTTATTATTTTTGTAATATAGCACATCTTTTCTGATATCTATGTCTTACTTTGTCTCGCACGTTTACCTTATTTCGTGCGTTTTCAATCGTCACAAATATATATATGTGTGTATGTGTGTGTGTGTGTGTGGAATAGAGTAAATGAAATATAATTGAAAATAGAGTTTATTGTAAATAATACAGAAAATAATACAAATTTAACGTTTATCACTCGCAAGGATAGACTAACTGCAGTACTCTTAAGGGTATTCACTCATTCGCTTTCTCTTTAAAACCAACTTCTTCTTTTCTTTCCATAAACAAACGTTCCTCGCAAAAGACAAATCAAGTTCTCCTTGACTACCGATTGACTTACCTCACATATGCACACACACACGACTAATTAATTCTAAAACCTTCCGTCCCTTCGTTCAACTGTCGATTGATATATCTCACACACGATATGCATACATGACTAACTAGCTCTGGAACCTTCTATCCCATAGACACACATACATACACGTGAGCGCGCACACACATATATATTTGTAATATATTCAAGTAAATCAACTATGAGATAATTTTCTCCCTCTCATTTGTCGTCAAATATCTTCCCCTACCTAATTTCCAAAGTCTTATCGTTATCCGATATTCCTAAAGCATTGAAGTTATTCAAAAATGCTCGATATATCTCATGCATGTTATTCAAATGCCCTCAAATATGTTTTTATTTATAAAGTTGTATGCAATAAATAAATTCCAGAAATTATTACAAACAAATATGTCTTATATTATAATTAAATGTACTAAATAATTTTTAAATCAATGAAGAAAAAATAAGATTAAAATAATCAAGTAGTTAATTTATTAAAAACATTCTTCATAAACAAAGCTGTGAGTAAATACTTTGATTTTATTTTATTTTTATTTATTTATTTATTTATTTATTTATTTATTTATTCTTTTATGCACCTGTTGAAACTATTGTCAAAATAAATGCACTTTTATACATTTAATTTATAAAACAATTTAAACATTAATTACAACAAATAAGATAAACATAATTCTTAAGTGTGTAATTTACCAGAAACATATTTTTTTCTTATATTCATCTGATAACTATTCGTTAAGTTATTCACTTCTCAGGAAATGTATTGCTTAATATATTTGAATCTGTTCGATCTTATCGGATTAGAAAAATTCATTGAAAACAAGGAATAATGGTCCAATGCTTTTCCGATACTGTATCAGAACTTTTGAGTAAAATGTTAAACGAAATGAACATTGTACAATTGTATTTTAAATGATTCATTGTTTTTGAAACGTACTATGGTCAATGGATAATCGGCGATCTGTCTATTCTTGACACTTGCAATCCATCTTCTTTACGAGGCCATTTGTCACTGGTCATTCATTGGCTCTGCCTTGATCCGGTACGTTAGCTCACGAACGTGCAGCATCTCGAAATAGCTTTTCGTTGCTTCTTATAAATGGATGAACGTTTTATGTATATGTGTGTGTGCGCGCGTGTATGTGTGTGTATTATATTTTATTGGTGAGCAAAGGAGAGAGAGAGAGAAAGAGAGAGAGAAAACGATAATGCGCCATTATTACAATACGGATGACAAAATTTATAAATATTTCTAATTTTTACTGGTAATATAAATACAGTAATACTTAACACCACGAGCAATATTTAACTATTAATTATGATTACTATTTTAAATACTGTCTGTTATTTTAAAAATCAAATTATCTAAATTACTCAGTAACGATTGAAGTTCAAAATGAGCACTTGTATCTTTTTAAGAATTAGATTTTTTTTGGTGATATTATAAATTAAAATAGATAAAGAAACTTTTATAGACTCATATACATCTATCGATTTAATTTATTTAAGAATTTAAACATTAATTGAGAAAGATAAGTGAGAACGTATGTAATTTACTAGAAGCATACATCGAATAGAAATGAAATTAAATTTCAATTGAAAGCTAACAATCAAGAATTATTGTTTTTAATTATGATTTTTAGCAATTGATAATAATTATTAATCTGTAATATAATTATATTATATTCTCTTCAAAATTATATAATTATATTATATTCTATAATTATATTATATCTGATAAATTATATTAAAACTGCAAACGGTTGATCCGTGAAAGATAATTTTTCTTGTAGGATCGTCATCGATATTGTATTTGAATAATCATTATAGAAAGATAGAAAGAATTGGGACAGAAATAGAGAAAAAGAAAGGAAGGAGGAATTTGGGAAGGGCAAAGAAGTGAGTGGTTAATAGTCTACAATAGGCAGGAACACTCTCCAATCATATGGCCGTGAAAAGCAGTGAAATAGAGGGGGCGAGTCGAGCAGAGAGTTAATTGTTCACGAGGCGACATTTGAAGAGGAAAACGGAATGCAATTGGAGGGAAATAGAGAGTAAGTGAAAGCAAGAGAGAGAGAGAGAGAGAGAGAGAGATAGAGAGAAAGTCCGTATGTAAAATGGTAGTGTGTGGAGGGCCAAGAACGGAAAGAACAAAAGCTGGAAAGAGAGAAGCGAGAACAGGACTTTCATGTGTCAGGGTTGAAATGTAGAAAAAGTGAGAAAGAGAGAAAGTCAAAAGCTGCATTGCGGTGCTCGACCCTGCCTAACAGAAGCGCCGTCTATTGGCACTTTGCTTTTCCAAACTCACCCTCACTTTATTTTCTTTTCTTCTACTTCTTCTTCTTCTTCTTCTTCTTCTTCTTCTTCTTCTCCTCCTCCTCCTCCTCCTCCTCCTCCTCCTCCTTTTTCTTCTTGTTCTTCTTGTCCTCCTCCTCTTCCTCCTCCTCCTTTTTCTTCTTCTTCTTCTTGTCCTCCTCCTCCTCCTCCTCCTCCTTCTCCTCCTCCTCCTCCTCCTCCTCCTCCTTCTTCTTCTTCTTCTTCTTCTTCTTCATATGACTTAAAAGAATCTTACAAATTTTCTTCTCTTTAATAATTAATTCTCGATTTTGTTATCATAACTTCTTGTAGATATAAAATATAAGGAAATCTATTATTTCATATACTTTTTATATTAGATTTAGCTCTTATAAAGAAGATACTATTTTTAAATAGACATTTTATATATTAATAAAATTTTATTATATATTAACTTTTATATATAAATCAATATTTATATATTATGCTGAGATATTAAATAGATACCAGATAACATGTAGAGGAATTTATTGTCATAATTTTTATATTGTACTTTACTCTTACTAAAAAGTATATGTTTAAATGCTATTATACAATGTTATTAATACAATGGATGCTATTATACAATAAATATATTTTATATTAAACTTTATTCTTATTTTACCGATAGTACAATAAAAAATAGTAAATAAAAGATATAGAGAAATTCTTTTTGTCATACTTTTTTCATTAAATTTTACTCTTGTCTGGAATATTTTAAAATGCTAAATAGATAAAAGATACAGAAACATTTAAACACTACTCTTAATATGATGTAACGTTTAATTTTTAAATGTCACAAAAAATTTTAGAAACATTAAATAAAGTCTGCAGAATTGTTAAATGTTAATTGAAAGTCTACAATTTGAGTGCTAACAACTGTATCATATTAAATAAATTTTGGAAATCGTATTTTTAATTTTGGAAAATAACTAATATAAAAATCAATCAGAGTCATTATATATAAATATTGTTTTGGTTTAACTATTTCGAAGAAAAGAAAAAATTATTCGAAGTAATCCGTTTTATATTTTCTAGAAAATCCTTCGATTATTTCGCTTATTCTTCCAATTTGCTTGTTTTTTTATTCATCCAATTGCAAGTAATTTTTCGTTCAGTAGAATGAACAAGGGAAACGACACGGACGCTTGGATGAGGAAACGAGTAGCCCCATCTTTGTCCTATGAATTACACTTCTCCTTTATAATCTATGAAACTCACTATTTTTTCAGGCAAATTTATTCATTATCTCAATTTTCCTCGTCCGATTATCTCTCTGTCTTTTTGTTTTACGAAAGGTGATAGTGTTTATAAAGAAAAAACATAAATCTTTATTTTGAATCAGATTTATACAAAAATCAGAGCAACGATCTTTGCAAATTAGAAAAATTTTCGTTCATATTTTGAAAATATAAAATAGAAAAGCGGCGATTCGTATCGATTTTTATAACATTTATGCTGTTGAAAAATCATTATTTTCTCAGTATACTAATTAGATAAAAAAGTATCTACATATACTAAGTATACTGTATTATACTTACTTCTAGTTATACTTATATATTATGATATTTTATATTACTTACATAACTTCCTCACATATATATACAATAATTAGAATTAAAAGTAGTTAATAAATCCTTTAAATATTTTCCTTAATATCGGTCTTTTTACTTCAATCGTTTTACCATTTTCAAACTTATTTTCGATCGATATTCAGCAACTGACATCAATTTTCTTTTACATTGGAAAGAAATGTTGTCTTTTAATTCAATTCAAGAATTATCTATTTCAATGATTTTCCTTCTCTCTCTCTCTCTCTCTCTCTATATATATATATATATATATATATATATATACCTTGCTTTTTCTCTTTCATATTTCCTGTTTTTTCTCTTCAACCCTTTCAAACCGATTTCGTAGCTCTCACAGAAGCTCAAGCGAGTCGTCGTTAGAAATTCATTCGAAATGCTTTCCTTTATCTCTCTCCATCTCTCTCTCTCTCTCCCTCTTTCTCTCCCCTTCTTTAGAAACGAGGCCGAGATTTAATTTATTATTCGCGCAGATAATCCCTCGTGGGATAAGGTCGAGGAAATTGAGAGTGCCGAGATATTGGATATTCGCGCGTTATTACAAAATGACGTAATTATGTCGTTTAATTCGATAATTATTTCCGATTACTTTCTCTTTTTGTTAAAAAACAGCTTTTTATCTTGAGAAAAAACTGATAAAAAATCAAAAGATAAAATAACCGGGATATTTGGTACCATGAAAAATGGTAGGATAGAAGTCAATGTATGAAAACGGATGTATGTTATTATATAGATATAAAGTTCTTAAAAATTTTTCATTATTATTATATTTGATTCGTCTCTCTTAAATACCTTCCTATATATATATATATATATATATATATATATATATATATATATATATAGCTACATATATCTACGTAAATATGAGTGCGAAAAAGAAAAGTACAGGTACTCGTTCGGATAATGTTATCTGTTGACCTACTTACTCACTTCATCAAAAACTTGCTATTGTGTAGACATTTACCTACTTATCGTATTTCGTACATATACGTACATATATATCTATGTGTGTACACACATACACATATTATTTATATGGTATAAAATGAACGATCGAATGTTTTCGTGGCATCGAGTCGCTTATAATCAATGTAAAACCGTAAAGAAAGCAAGAAATAGAAAGAGGAAGAGAGAAGAGAATATATGTAGCAAGCATGTGTGGGCGTTTCACCATTAAAAACGCCCCCGATTTTTTATCTCTGCTTGATCTTTCGATGAAGCTCCATTTTTTTATCGTTTCGCTGAAATACGGGAAAATGTGAAAAAAAATTTCATCGAAAATACGCTGATGGTATTGAAGATATGTCTCTCTTGTATCATTGTTTTATTAAATTTTTAGATTAGATAACGTACAAATTAGATATAGTATATTTATTATAATCTCTTTCTTTCTCTTTAGTATTATTTTTTTATTAATTTTTTAAATTAACATTGTAAAAATTAGATCCGTGTTCATTTTACGTCTGTACGTGTTCATTTTATTTCTGCGTGTATATATATATATATATATATATATATATATATATATATATATATTATAGGCATATCATTTTATATCATTATATATTATGTGGCAACCAAGATGTAGCTTTTTTCTCGGAAAAGAGAGAGAAAGAGAGAGAGAGAGAGAGAGGATTCTTTTTTTTAGATTACACACTTGGATGATAATTTTATGTTGTTTTGTCACTCGGCAGCTAAAAAGGACAATCACGTGTTTTTGCTTAAGTATCGTCGTAACGATAACGAAACAATGAACCAATCAGTTGAGTAACAAGTATCAAACTGTTTACATCGCGAGTTCTCGGATTATAGTTATTATAGCTTTCTATATCTTAGCTCCAAATTAGAATCCAATTGGATTCGAAAATGCCGAAAATATTACAGTACTGACAATATCATTTGTTCGTTACGCGCATCGTCAGAAATTTATTAATTTAATATATTCTTAAAAATTTAAGGCAATTTTTCTATTCTATTATTAAAATATATTAATGTCTTTTTTATGAAGATAGATAAATTATGCTGTCTGTATGATCGGAAAGCATCAAAAACAGAATATTTCATTACATAGGTAAATGTATAGGAAATATTTATATTATTTAATACATTTCTTTTAATAAATAATAGTATGACTTTTAATAAATAAATGTATAATCAATTTCAGTTTTCCGAAGGATTGACTATACATCAAAAATGGTTAAATGTTTGTGGATTAAGCTTAAACGAAGATGTACTACATAATTAATAATCAATTATTATTATATACTATCAGTAATTATTAATAACAGTTGTTATAGAATTTATTGTCATTTTTATATTCCATTTTGTATGCACTTCATTAATAAAATCAATTATACTTTATAATTTTATTATTTTTATTTTTATTTTTATTTTTATTATTATACCTTTTTATGAAGAGAAATATAATTTTACAGAGTTCAATTTTTATTTTTAATTTTATATTTTGTAAATATTATTTACCTATTTTTATTAAACTATTTTACTAGTATATTTACTATTTACTATCAAATCATTTCCAAGATTAACTGTTTAGTTATTTAATATATTTGTTGATCATTTATAAATAAGTGCAACTTATAATTTTATTTATAAGTTCTGTCCTATTCTTATGCATGTTTACAACAGTTCAATTCAATTTCGTATTTAATAGCCTCTGCATGATATCTTGCGCACAATAGTAACAAAGTAAATTTTTCTCATTTCAACGGTGACCCTTCTCTACTACTAGCAATATAATACTACTACATATATTTAGTTTTTATAGTATTTTTGCAGAAATTTTTAATAAAATTATAAGAAAAAACTATTTTGCCCTCTCATCATTAACACTTAAACGTTCAACTCGCCACAATCATTTTAATGAATATCGAATAATCTGCATCATATTCCTGAATATACACACATACTCACATATACCTATATATGATAAAACTCTTAAAATACGTAATTCGTATATATCACATTCTATACAAAATTAATATAATATCTATTATAATGAAACGTATATGTGTGTGTGAGTGGGTGTTTATTTGTCGTTATAATTCGTGCTTGTATTCTACATATATATTTTACACTAGATGTAAATCAACCAAGCACGATACATCAATCAAATTTCCTAGGCAATACGCTTCGTATCTTGTTAACATACGTTTAATTACATGCTATTTAATTAATGACCTCTCTTACGGTGAAGAAAATGAAATCAGTTTTCCTGTATTCTAGGATGCTTGCATTTTTATTTTCCTTTGTTCACCTCTTTTTTGTTTTTCGTTTTCTTCTTCGTTTTCCTTTTCGTTCCACTCTTCTTTTTTGAGAGTTTCGCCATTTCTCTCAGTCTCTCGGTAGTCTAGAGAACAAATTTTTCAACGTTGACCCATCTGTCTTTCAACTCTGATCCATCCATCGAGTATTCATATCTCTCTCGCTCTCTTTCTCTCTCTGTCTCTATTTCTTTCTCTCCCATTAACGAGACTTGAAAAATTTCTGACGAAGATTGTTAATCCTGGTAGTTCTATATTGAATATAAAAAGATTATTAACATAAAGCTGTCTATGCTGAATTTATTTTTCACATCTAATCGTCGGAATGTAAAAAATCCAGTCTTCTATGTATCACGACATTTTCTTATATAATTTTTTCCATGTTTACGAATTATATAACTATATATTAACTATATAATAGCTAAAAATTTTATTTAATATTTATACTTTCTTATTTTATTAGTTTTTTATTTATCGAGCAAAAGATGTCAAGAATATTGTAAAAATCTTGGAAAAAAGAAAAGTAGAAAAAAAAAGAGAAAACGATTCAGCAAATCGAAAGCGAAACGTAGCATCTCTTATAAGAGAAAAAGAATTCAAGGAGGAAAGCCGTTATTGTTCTCGCCCAACAATATTTTTCCACGCTCTTTGATACGAAAAGAACGGGAGGGGGGGAACACTTTTCCCTTGCGATCCTTTTCTGGTTCTCATCCCTCACGTTGTTCTCGTGTGGAAAGCAAGCTTTCTTTTTTCTTCTTCCTTGTACTTCTCTTTTCTTTTCTTTATTTTTCTTGTATTTCCTTTTTTTCTACTTTCTCTCTTTGTTTTTTTCTTCTGAATTTTCTTTTTTTTTGTTTCATTCTTTCCTATTATATTTTCATGTTGGCCAGGTTAGATATTCGCCGTAAAATTCAAACGCATGAAAAATACGAACGGATCCGCTGCAGCTTGGCACGTAAATTGAATATAAAAATTGTACCATGAAACGAGAGAACAAAATAAAAGAGAGATAGAGAGAGAGTGAGAGGAACGTGAAAAACAGAAAACGTGAAATTCTAGAAAGGTGAAGAGAGAGATTGGGAGGGATGGAGGAAGATAGCTTTGGGAATCGTTTTGTCGTCAACATCTCGCGCGACAATCGATATGACAAAACCTCCACTTCCAACAAAGTTCATTTTTCCTGTCGACTTTCGTCGCTCGAAAGTAATAGGCGTGCAATTTCCGCATTCGCGATCTACATTCGACGTTTCTCTGCTAGTACGAAAAAAATAACATGTATGTGTTTATTAAAAAATAAAAGAGAGAGAGAAAGGGAGAAAGAAAGAGGGAGGGAGAGAAAATTAAAGGAACTTTGAAACGTTTTAATCGAAACTGACAACGTTTTATTTAAATATGACGACCAAAAAAGCTACTTTTAAAGTAAACATTTTTCTTTCAATTAATAAAACGTCTTACAATGTTCTAAACATAATTACAATATTGTATGTATATCGAAAACGTTAAAAAATCAATTCTATCCTTTTGTATTCTCTATTTTCACCACGATCGATTTGTCGATGCCATCGTATGTGGAAAAGCTAGCAAATGAGATGTTATAAAATTATAATATAATCAAGATATCGTATATATAGTGAAAACGTTAAAAAAAAATCATTTTAGCTTTGATGAAGATTTTTCGCCCTTCAGCATTTTCTATTTTCACTGTGATCGATCTTCCGACGCCATAAATGGAAAAGCTAACATTTCTTTGAACTAATAATACGTTCAAAAATTGTATGGATATTAAAAGTGTTAAAAAGAAATTATTTTCATTAAAGGCGATATCTTATCTTTCATCATCTTCAATTTTCTTTGTCATCATTTTCTCGATGCCATGTGCGAACGAATAAAATGTTATAAAACAGTAAATATTATTAAAATATTACATGAATATTGAAAATATTTAGAAGAAATCACTCTCCTTAAAGATTTTGTATCCTCTAATATCTTCGATTTTCTCTATGATAATTTTTTCAAAACCTAAGTAAAATATTCTAAAATTGCATGAATATTAAAAATATTAACTAAAAGAAATCTCTCTCGATGAAAATGATCTAATATCTTTATAATTATTATTGTAATTATTTTCTCAAAGCTATATAAATGGAAAAAAAACAAGGTTTTTCCGAACTAATAAAATATATTTTCAATATTACATGAATATTAAAAATGTTAAAAAAAAATAATTCTCTTTCGATTAAAATAATCTAGTATCTTCGATCATGGCTCTGATTATTTTCTCGATACCGCGATTCAGCGAAAAAGTTCATCGTCATAAGCGTCTAAACTAGTTTCAATGGCAGTATCGTTATCATAAAACGCGTATGTTTAAAAATCAAAGGAGATATAGTACTTAGAATATCATCATCAGTTTTATCAGTAAAGCCGATTTTAAAATCGTTTTCGATAGACAAGATTCCTAAGATAATTTCAATTATCATGCTCTCTCTTTCTATCTCATCTCATAAAGAAAAAGAGATAGAGGGAGAGAATCTAGACGGTTCACCCTTCTTGCGTTCAGTTATTGACGAGGCGCTGTGACCCGTATGGGGTGACTGCGCGTCTGTATCTGACGATTCTCCTCCGTTTTCGTATTTCCCTTCAAACGAATTTTACCCTCCTATTAACCCTTATCCTCTCTTTCTCTCTCTCTCTCTTTCTGTTTCTCTCTCTGTTTCTCTCTCTCTCTCTCTCTCTCTCTCTCTCTGTTTCTCTCTCTCGTGCGCTCTTTCTCATTCTCTCTATTTTCTTAATACGTTTAAAGAGGAAATGTTCAACATTCTATTTACGAACATTGATTACATACCTATTTTTACTGAAATTAAAAATTCGTTTTTTTTCTTTATAATAATAGTTCATATCATTATATTAATCAAAGTTAACCTAATTGTTGATTATGACCTATATTTAGGATTTCTCTAATTTTAAGCAATAAATCTGAAATCCTTTAAGTACATGGATTTTCTAAATTCATTTTAGAATTCTACTGATTGTTTACTGATTGTTTGTTACTTTTCAATTAACATAAAAATACTTCGAAACTCTCTTTCTTTCTCTCTCTCTCTCTCTCTCTCTCTCTCTCTCTCTCTCTCTCTCTCTCTCTCTCTCCTTCCCATTGTTTCGGAGAAGGAAAGATTGAAGCGAACGATGCGAGTGCCATAACAGCACCGTCAAGAATCGTGCCAAGTAATAACCCTCCGGCTACTCTGCTATCTCTACACCGCACTTCCTTGCCCTTCTTCTTATTTTTTCACTCTCTCTTTCTCTCTCTCTTTCACTTATTCATTCACCCTCTCGAGAGCAGCTCATATCCTTCGACATAATCCAAAAGAGAAAAGAAAAGAGTATGAGAGAAAGAGGGAGAGAAATAGAGAGAAACTTGGGGTGCACTCCCTCGTACGAGAAATAGCTCGACCTTGACCTTTAACCATCGTCCTACGATCTCGCGTTTAAAGAAGGACCGAAGTAATGGCAGTGGCAACTTCGGGAACTTGAGTAGAAACATTTCATTATCGATCACGAGATATGAACAAGAAAGAAAAAGATAAAGGCAGAATAAATAATGAATTTCATTCTTCTATTTTTTGACGTTTTTCAACAAACCGAATGTTAAAAAGAAAATATGAACATGCTGAGAAAAAGGATGATCTTTTGTTTTTTCAATTCTAGCTTAGCTTGCTATGTTCTGCTTATCTTTCCTCTTTTCCATTTTGCAAACGCTTAGTCGTACGTTGGCTTCTCTGTGTGTGTGTGTGTGTGTGTGCGTGCGTGCGTGAGTATGCGTGCACATGTGTGTGTCCATTATTTTGCAATTTAATGCAACTTTTTGCAAAATTACAAAACATATTAATGTAATTTAATTTAATTATTGCATTAAATATTGCAATAATTTCATGTTTAAAAATAAAATTTTGTTTAAAAATAAATAATAATTACGGTATTATATTCGTTTTAATATTGAATTAACAGATAATATAATATTATCTTATTTAAAGTGTATAAAAAATTAAATATCATATATTAAAGAATTAAAAGAATCTATTTATTTTATGATTATTTTTATTTATTTATTAATTTTGCATCTTCAAGTTTTGATTTTTTAGATAATATTGAAATTTTAAAAACGAGTTTCGAGAAAACGATTTAATTTGAAAAACCAAACAAAAATTGAGACGATTCCATGTAGATGACCATCTTTAATACGACAATCTGGATAATTTGAATTACAATGAATATTGAAAAAAAGGAACTTTTCGATTTGAATCAGGCTCTATTTTGAACAATGTAGTAATACTTCGTTCAATCTAACTAATATACGATTATCAGCACCTTATTTGCACATAGAAACTATACGTATAACTAATTGCATAGTCGCACCTGACGATGGCAGAGGAACTGCCTCTAAAGCTCCCGCTAGTTAGCTAATTAAACCGTTTAACTTCCCGAAATCTAATATATCCGCATAACCACTCTCCCTCTCTCTCTCTCTCTCTCTCTATTTCTGTTATTCGTTGCCACGAATTAATTACTTTATCCTTGACCAAAAAGCTTTCTGTACTTTATTCTGATATGATGGTTTAATTTAAAGAAATACATCAAGCTTGTGAATGAATAATGCAACTCATGCTTGTAAATGAAAAATTTACTTCAAATTACAACGTTTATATGACTATAAAAAATTTTAATTACCTAATTCTTGGAAAAAGATTGAGATACTATATTATAAGCGTCTTAAATATCAAGCTGCGATCTCAAATATTAATTCGAATGTTAAATTTCTATTGAATAGAAAGGCATAAATGTAATAAACAAATTAGGGTAAATATAGTTATGTAGAGATTAAAAGATTAGCTTTCGGTAGGATGGCATGAAGAACTGTATCAAACCAGTTTAGAAACTAAGTCAAACCAAAAAATTTTATATGAAATATTTGAGAAATTCACATAAAAAATCACGTATAATAAGTAAATTCATAAATATATGATGTGGTTTTATAACAATATATTTTGTATTTATTTATCGAAAAAATTTATTATAATAATTTATTTTATTTGTTTATTTTATTTATTCACATTAATCAATTTAATGAATACGATATTTTATAATAAAAATTCCTAATTTTTTCCATTTAGCAACCCAATAAATATGATATTTTATAATAAGAATATCCACTTTTAACATTATAATAAATCTTGGATAGAAATGAATACTATATTATTGTGAGCAAACTCACTTATCAAGCAAATATTTTGAAAATTGTGTCAAAAAATTATGACGTGTAAATATTAAAATTTCAAAGTGTCATAGATACCTTACAAACTTTAATCAAATCACAGATTCTTTTCCTTGCGATCGTAATATTGTTGCCAGTGACAGTTAATCGAAGCCTAGGATCTTTTAATCGGTACTTAGTTCTCTGAACACTCATAAAAAGACGAAGATAGTCTTTCATCGACATCGGAGGTTCCTTCCTATCTTCTTCCAGATAACTACGATTAATCGGATACTTTTTCTGCTTCATCCTTCTTCCTCATTCTCCCTTCGTCATTATTCTCATAGCCATTTTCGTATTTCACAGGAACATCCGATTCTCTTGATCAAATCGATCGTCAGTTTCATCTTGATCCGGTCCTACTCGATCGAGTCGCATTATTCTTTAAGACTGCTAATTATAAGATCATATAATAAGAATAAATATTTCTTAAATAAAATTGACTTCTGAACCATATAAAAATTTTTTTTACCATTTTTACATTTGAATATCTCGGATAGTTTCTAAGATATTAGCTTGAAAAGTACTATATTTTAATGAAATAAAAAAAGAAATATAGATCAGCAACAATTTTTTGTAATTTTGTTTCTTTTTTCTTTTTTGTTTCTAAAGGACAGAAAAGAATGAACAAACGAAAAAATTTTTGTTACATCAAGAAGAGCTTTTCTGTATCATAGCAATGAAAAAAAGAGAGGTCGTATTATAGATAATCCTTTTCATAAGGGACAGAAACGGAACCGACTCTCCACGAATTATTATCCAGGGACGCATATAAGCGCATGCTTTTCAAAAGGGAGATTATGCTTTTGTTATCGAAGTCAGCTTTTTCATTTTTCTTTCCCCTCTTTCTCTCTCTCTCTCTCTCTCTCTTTTATCGCAAGTCCGTCGCAATGTTACAAAAATTAATTTCAGACGGACTCTTGTCAAAGAAAACTTGGATTGAGCAATTCAGGAATAAAATCAAGTAATAAAAAAAAAGAAAAGGAAAAAAAATTTGCAAGCATTTTTTAAATATTATCGAATTTTCGATAATATTCCAATTCTCGATAATATCTCCCCCTTTCTATTCATAAATATAAACATTTTTTATATTGATTTATTATGATGGAAAATGTATAAATAAAAAATACAGTCAAGATTATAAAAAAATATAAGAACTAGAGAGAGAAAGAGAGAAAGGGAGAGAGATAGGGAGAGAGAAAGAGAGAGAGAAATAGTAGTGCGAGAAAGATAAACGCGAAGTAAACGACGATTGCCCTCGGCCATTCCGGTTTAATTAATTCATTAATTAAACGTCTGCGGTCGTACAGCTATAAATCCGAAGGCTTTGATGCGGTTTGAGGAAATGGACTTAACCATTCGTGAATTAAAATCGTAGAATAAGAGCAAAAAATTTTTTCTTATCTTTTTTTTATCATTTCTTTAACGTTAGAATTACAGCAGCAACCAAAATGACAAATTTTAGTTTCTCTGTTTGATGATAAACAAAACTTTGTAATTATTAACTGTCTAATAACCAAATTTCTTGAGTTTAAAGAAAACACTGTATAATGTAAAATTTATATTACAAATTATACGAAATATAACTAATACTATAATATATAGATTTATACTATAGTATATATCAACTATATATATATACGTTATACAATAGTATAACTTATATACTAATATTCTCTGATATAATTGTATCGTATATACATAGTATAAATATATATAGTAACATAATATACTCATATTACTATATTAAGTATACTAGTATAAGTTATACTTAGTATAACTTATATTTATAATAATACTTATATATAGTATAATTTATATTTATCAAATATTAATCTTCGGATATGAACTAACACGATTTTATGAGAACAAAATGAAATAAATCGTAACAAATACAGATATATGAATACCTGACTTAAAAATTACATGGCATTATAGAGGATTAACAAAAAAATTATTAAAAAATGTTTGTATTTGTTTATTATCGTAATGTTTAATAAATTAAGAATGATAGGAAACAAATTATTTTTTTCTTTTATCTTGTAAGTATTTGTAAAATTTACAGGATTTTATAAGAAAAGATCGATAGTTTTGATGTTAAAGATAGAATTTTGTTTATATTATCTATACATTATTAGTTTAGAAAGAATAGAGAAATTATAAACAAAAGAAAAAATTAACTGCTATTGAAAAAAAAATGATTATTATTAACCCTAAATTAATTAATCATTTTTTTATCAAGTCATTCTTTAACAAGTCATTTATTTTTTCGTTTATAGTTTGCTCTTATTAATAATAATTAATAATTAAGTCAAACAAACGTTTTTTGTATCATTATTCCTTTAAAACGATTCATAAAAAATATTTTAATTTATATTTAATATTTATTAGATGGAACTTTTTCGTTTATTATTTCTGCAGATAAAATTGTATGAAACAAGCAAGAATGTTAGAGGATAATCATAAGAAATCATAATCAGGCAAGGTTTAGTTCGAAAAGTCGACAAAAGAAGAGAGCTATTTATCGATACTCATAAAAAAAGTCATCTAGAGTTCATTCTAGAATAAATTCTAGAGCTCATGGATTGCAACGAGTTACTACAAGTAATGAATCCGAGGTTGAGAAAGGAAATCGAGACATAATTCGCACTCCTATTTCGAAATCGCTCGAAATACTCAGAGGTGATTGTACGTATGATACTTTTAAATATATCTATGTGTACCTGCACGTAAGTAGGTAAATACATACATCTTTCTTTGTTTCTGGGTAAATCAGTTTTCAAATTCGTCAGACATAGGTGTAGATTCAACGAATCCCATTCTTTCTCAGCTAGATTTTTTTTCACATTTTTATTTCTTAATACAAGGATCTTCATCGTTAAACAAAAAAATACAAGAAACAATTCTTATTAATTTTTTATGTTCAAGAATTATTGGCCTTTGTAAAAGATAAAGATTTCTATAAATCCAGAGATTTCAATAAAATTATTTCATTTGAAAGCTACATTGTTCACATTCGTTGATGTATATGACCGTAGGAAATCGTAGAAAGATTTTTTATACTTTTATTTTCCTAAATTTTATTTAATTTATTTTACTTTTTAAATTATATTTTTGTTTTGTCAATGAAAAGATATTTATTAATTTTCTATATTTAAGAATCATAGATCATTGTGAAAGAAACAAAAAGTGATAAGGATTTATAGACCGACAGATTTCAATTAAAATAATCTCATTTGAAAAATTTTAAAATATACGCATTTGTCGACGTCTATGATCATAGGAAACCATAAAAAACTCGAAGGTGAATCGAACGAAATGCATCAGCAGCATCTCCGAGCCTGTAATGTCTTAAGTAAAGCACTCTGTTAGAAATGCAATACTATTATAAACGTATCGTGAGTGCTTTGAATATGTCACAGCTGCATATGACATATTCAGACATTTCTACATATCTGAACCCAACGCAGTAGCGACCATTGTCCTGTTATTTGATGAAACGAAAATCGAATGTGATTGATGACAGGCCAAGATGTTTACTTGTCGACTATGCATATATCATTAAGATAACATTTCGTAATCCAAATCAAAATAATATTATCTCTAATATACATATATATATATATATATATATATATATATATAAAAAGAGAGAAAGCGAGAAAGAGAGAGAGAGAGAGAGAGAGAGAGAGAAGAATATTACAGAAAAAATTTAATAAGAAGAAATGATGTAGTTCAATATAAATTGATATAGAACACCAGAAGCAAATCTTGGCTCCTTCATTTTGTAAAGTATATAAAATCATATAAGTTAAACCTCGGATGACACACTCGCATCATCGATTATCACTAGCAATCCAATGATAACCATGATTCAATGACACCTTTATTATATTTATCCGAATGAAATACGTAAAACTTTGATCATCGTATCGATTCGAATTAGTCGTCGATCTTGATACGATTTGACAAATTAATAGAAATCATATAATTCCAAAAAAATCTCATAAATTAAAGACAAAGATACATGAAACTTATATTACATAAAGAAACTTATATAAACGAAAAATAATAGCTTATTATTTATGAGATTTTTATCTAAAAATGATTCTCACATCTATTGTTTCTTTCGAACAACACTAAACCACGGAATGTCAAAGTTCGTCATACCTCGATATCGAATGATAAAGTTCGCATTCGCTCGATATCTCTTTCAATGCGGCCACGTAACTTGGACAAATATTTCATGATTTTCCTTGATCTTTAATAACAATTGGCCCAGTGCATATCAAGGCTCTCAGAATTTGGTAAATGTGCAAAATAGATAGGTGATTATAGTCACACATTTTCCTTCATATTTTTTTGAAAATGATATTTATTGTAAAATATGAATAATGAGAAAGAAATAAAAATAATAATATACGCACATGCACAGAGGAATCATGCATGAAAGAAGCTAAATCCTGCAAGGGGAAAGAAAAGAGGTAAAAAATAAGGAAAAGTATTGGCGGTCTTGAAGTGGACTGACAAGGACGAGGTCGCGAGCACTGCCTAATCGACCCCGGTTCTTATAGGTGTTGTACAGAAGGATAGAAAAGGAGAGAGAAAGAGAGGGTGCAGCAAAAGGGATATATACGGCTGCAGAGTGCAAGCGCATCCCCGGGCAGCAGAGCGATGGTGGATGCACGATGGAAGGTGGGGGTGGCGAGCAGGTACCGGGTCGCGAGCCAACGAGAGAAAGAGAGAGAGAGAGAGAGAGAGAGAGAGAGAGAGAGAGAGAGAGAGAGAGAAGGAAAGAGAAGGAGAGAGGAAGAGCGAGAAGGTGCGACAAGGCAAGGATTCGCTTCCGTGTCCCAGTAGCACTAATGACCGCCATCCTCCCCTCCTTCCGTTAACTCTAGCGTTCTCCCCACTAGCTCGGCCTTGCCCGCGTACCCCCACTCTTTTCTCACTCAGCTCTCTTTCTCTTTCTCTCTCTCTCTCTCTCTTTTTCCCTCTCTCTCTTTTACTCTTGCGCTGGCGCACGACACATCCAGGATGACTCGACTTACGTCACACAGAGCGTCGAGAGCGTGCGACCTGATAGTTTCTCCTCCAAGTTCTCTTCCCCCACTGTACTAACCAACCTACCTCCACCAGGTTCCTTTTGGTACTCCCCTCTACCGTTCTCTTGGGAGAAATACACACAGCGCAGGGACGACACGACGTTGTTTGTAAGTGTTAGTAACGAAGATAGTAGACCTGCTTCGCTGCTGCTTACTCCTGGGATAGTAGTGTGTGATGTAGTGGCAGTGGTGGTGGTGGAGTAGTTATGTAGTACACTCAACGATATACGGTTAGCATCGTGGCTGTATGTACATACGTCTCTTTTCCACTATACCGGCTAACACTCGGTGAGTCCGAGGGGAAGTCGCCAGTCTCTACTGGTACATCGGAGTTGCGCGTTCTCTTGCTTTTCTCCGACCTCTCTCATAACGCGTTTCCCGAGCGAGTTCTCTAGAAAGAGGCGATCGTATAGTTTCATGATAATCGTTCCTTCATTCGTCGATACGTTCGTAAATTCTCTAGTCATATAACTGTTCCATCAAGAATATATATATATACGCATACATATATATATATATATATATGTATATATAAATATATATAGCATACAGACATTATATATATATATATATATATATATATATATATATATTTTACTGTGCATCCTGTTCTTCTACATTTCTACTGCGTCTCACATTTGCATATCGAGAACGTATAAGATACACGTACGTAAGTCTGAAAAGAGCGAGCATGTGTTTGTGTGTACGTACGTGCGTGCTCGAGTTTCCAAGTAAAGCACTGTCCTTTTAGGGCTACGTAACGTGCCCACGAAGTGTGTGTGTGTGTGTGTGTGTGTGTATGTGTTTGTTAATGTGAACGTACCGAGTACAGAGGTATGTGTACGTTACATGATATTTGAGTGCATATAGGTACAATTCATGTGTGTATGTGTGAGTGCGTGTTCCCTATATAGCAAGTTTAAGCAGAAGAAAGAGAGAGAAAGAATTAAAAGTACTAGAACACGGAGAATGATTAGACGAAAAAAAGGTGTGCGTGTCATAAACATGATTTTTTTTCGCCCTCTTTCTCTCTCTCTGCCTCTCTTTCTTTTTCGTTCACATTTTTGTTTCTTTCGTCTTATGAAAAAAAAGAAAAAGAAAAAAATGATGATTAATAAATAAGAGATTCTTACTTTGTCTTGTTTAGATTTTGATTTCTTTTATATACAATCGGCTTTATATTAAACGTATAGTAATTAGAATATACATTTACTATTTTGCAATCATTTTGTAACAATGCATACAATTACTCTCTCGTTCTCATTTTCGATTTATTTGAATCTTATGATTAGACGTTAGAAATGTTACACATTTATATTCTAATGTAGTTGTTCCCCCTTTTTTGTTTAAAGAAAAAAAAACGTGACTAAACCCATAAGAGTAATCTCAAAAGAACTTTCTCGATTTACATGAGAAAGGATTTAGGTTTTTAGGAATTTAATTATTATGAATTAATTTTAATTTATAAAAAAGGAATCGTTAGAAATTACGAAAGGATTATGTCGTTGACAGTTATATAGTCTCTCTATCTCTATTTCCCAAGGCCAGTGAATCGTTCTTATACTTGCATACACACAACTATTGCCATTTTGTGTGCATATACATATATATCATTACTTTTCTCTTCATTTTTTTAAAAATCTAAGTATAGATTTAGAAACGAGGATGTTATATTAGAATATTATAGTATTTGAACGTTCAAGATGTATTTATTATTATGGTATATCTCGTAATTTTTAGATACATTATTATGAAAAAGAAGAAAAAACCTCTCTCTCTCTTTCTGTCTCTCTCTCTCCTCCCCTTCTCTACCCCGCCCCCTCTCTCTATCTATCTCTATCTCTATCTCTATCTTTATCTCCCTCTTTCTTTCTCAAGATTCATAATCCTAATCTATTTGTTGACCAAATGAACGTTCATAAAGTCGATAAAAACTGTTGTGAATCATACGAATTATGGCATGAAAGAAAATTTTGGGAAAGACAGTGCTAATATTTCGTGAGTACACATAAAATGAACCATTAAAGATTTATATTTGGCATCGGCATGTCGTATGATTTACAACACTTCGAAGGCTCTTTCGCGTTCTCTCTCTCTCTCTCTCTTTTTCTCTCTTGTATCCGTCCGACAGGTGTCGTAACTGACCCAGATTCTGGTTAATTCACCAATAGGCTGTCGCCGTCGTTACTGGTGGCGGTACGCTAAAATATATCGTAGGACAGCTGCGCGCACACATTTCGTAATGTATAAACCACGAAACATTGCGAATTAATATATGTATACATATATACCAATCGGATTTTAAATTGACTTTTGTTCGTTAAGACAAGAAAAGATTTGTTGTTGTCGTTCTTTTTTCTTAACAATAACAGTGAGCATTTATTTCTTTTTATTTTTTTTTATTTTTTTTTTGCGACTAAAAATTTATATTCTCGTTGTTTATATGGTTTATACACGTGTATTTGATGTTTTCGTATTTCAATTGTTATATGAAATCATATAAATAACCTGTAAAAGAAAGAGGAAAGAATATCACGAGGAATCTTATCTTATTGGTATGAAAAGAAACAGGAAGAGAAAAGAGATAATATTTTGCTTTTGTCAAGGCGGAAAGTCGTGCTCGAGGTGTATTTTAACGTAACTAATAAATACGAGCGTATTCAAAAAAGATACCGAGACCTTGCGTACTCGTTATATGTTACTCAGAGAATATGAATAGAGAAAATGTACGACAATGACGATTACGACAATTACGTTCAACCACGTAATACGTCTTCTCGCGTGTTATTTTATAAATATATATATTAATACGTGTATTATACTAGTACGTTTATATTCGTATTTATATTTGCGTGAGATAATTAATGTTAAAATGATGTATTGTTTTTATCTTTTTTTCGAAAAAAAAAGAAACGAAAAAAAAGAACAAAACATTTGAAGAATTATTGAAAACATCAGAAGAAAGCACGAAAATCATTGAAAATGGAACAATAATCGAATGTTTTCTTGAACGCGAGCAAAAGAGACGGAATAGTCGAAGAGAGAAAACGAGAGAGAACACTGCACTGAATCGATCGGTGGTCTAATCGATTCGATACTCCCACGCCCGTTCCAATCAGTGCCCGTACGAGTTATACAAGACGTTGTGATTGGTTGGTTTTCTCTCTCTCTCTCTCTCTCTCTCTCTCTCTCTCTCTCTCTCTCTCTTTCTCCCTCTCTCTCTCTTTTACGATATCTTAATTTTCACTTAATACATCAAGTCCGTGTAGAAGATTCTTCTCAAGACACAAATTTGAAAGAAGTAAGAAAGAAAGATATTCTGGATCTAGATTTATCGAGCTACTATGATCATTAACGATCGAGATCTATCTAACGAGAGAAAGGAAGCAGCATAAAAAGTGGCGACCGTTCGAGGAAAGTTTTCCGGCTTTATAACTATATTAACTTTTTTTTCAACGCCCAGCAAGCTTTCACTCGTTACTTTAGAGTTCAGCGAATATAATCAGAATCGGACTCGATTGTCCTTATTTTTAACTTGGTCCGTCAATTAAAAAAAAAAAAAGAAAGTAGCTTGTAACTTATAAGTTGAGATGAAAATCAATTTTTCATTATCAGCAAATTCTGGATATAATGTATATATCATTTATAGAATTAATTGAAAATCGAAAATATATGAAAGATCTGTTCTGGAAAATATTGAAAAAGGAAAAAATAAATAAACGTCGAAATCTTTAAAAAATTCTGAAGACAATTTATTATAAAATAAATTGATAAAATTGATTGATAATCGAAAATATATAAAAGATTTATTGTGAAAAAAAATTGAACAAAAAAGAAATAAAAATAGATAAATAAAAGAGAACTCTTTTGGATGGTACGTAAAACAAGGGACGCATAGTTCTTTTTTATAACCGTATTACTTTGAACAACGGAGGATAATGTGAATAGTGGTCGAGAAGAAACCTAGCGAGTGCCTTCCTAATCTACCAGGCGCAGAATTAATTTTAGCTCTTTCAATAGTTTAACTCTCGGCGTGGCTTCTCTTCTACATGGCAACTATGACGTAGCAAGCTCGCGTGGCCGCGTAAATAAATAAACGTCTTGTCTCTCATGCATGCTGTCTTCTCATCTTCATCATCTTTTTCTTCTTCTTCTTCTTTTTCTTCTTTTTCTTTTTCTCTTTCGTCCTGTTTTTCATCTTCTTCGTTTTCAGTAACAACAACGCATCCCGAGAAAGTTAAAATTCGGAACATGACGAAACAAAGTTGATACTATTTTTATCCTATTCTCAACATTCGATAAAAAATTTCCCGAAAAAATCAACTTCTCTAAATTGAAAATGAGATTTTAAGAAAAAACTTCATTTTGAATTTCATACTGAAATTTGATTCCTCTTCACACGAGAAATACAGAATAAAATCACTTAAATTCGAAACAATTTTTCGTTTGATTTTTCACGAAACGATAAAGAATTCTTTTTGGTTTTTGGTACAATGGCCAAACATGTAGAAACTTATGAAGTGATTGGAAATTCGTGGTATTAGTAAATACATATATATATGTACGTATTAATATACGGGCGGGTCATGAGTCGATCTTTGCAACAAATCGTGCTAATTCGTGCTTAATATTGATCTGAGTTTTTCCAATCACCTTACAAATGCCTCAGGTGTAAGAATATGACCTAGTTTTCTGGCATAGCTCGATATAAAGAACCTATTTCTAATATGTATCGCCCTATTCTGAACGTTATTTCCATCCTATTATCGACAATATCGCAAATTTCAATCCTTAGATATTATTGCCATTTTAAAAATCTTGTATATACGATTACTGTAGATATTTTATCATCAAAATACTAATCGGCATTTACATTTTTATTTGCAAAATTAATAATGTTAGAAAAATTAAGAAATCTTTAATAAATTTTCATTTTTAAATACTAATTAGTTGACTGTTAGTATAATTTTTTATATCACAAAGGATGAATTACTAATGCTGATTGCAACACTGTATAAGAAAAGTAAATACTTAGTGGATACAAGGATAAACATGAATAAGTCAGAGAGAGAGAGAGAGAGAGAGGGAGAGAGAGAGAGAGAGATAAAAAAGGAAAATATTTTTAATAAATACGTCTACCTTCTATCTTTTTATCATCCTTTACTCCAATCTCCCACTAATGACTCTCAAAATTACCTTCGTTCCGTTTAAACATTCTTCTTATCAAAAGCTTCTTTCTTCTAGTTTCTCCCTTACGCGAATCTTGAAAAATGTGCTCCAATTACGAGCCGATTTGCTACGTTTCATAATCTTTTCCTTTTTTTTCTTCTTCTTTTTTTATTTATAATATCGCATTAAAACGAGCAACTTTTTATTTTCCTAGAAAATAATACCAGTTGATTAAAAAATTTTCAGAAATGTCATTAAGGCAAGGAGAGTTCTAGAAAAAAGAAATCTTAGAATCGAAAGTAATCTTCGGAATTCGTTTTATCGGAACAACGAAGGTTAGTCACTGAGTAAGCTGACCTTCTGATCGATGATAGAAAGTCAACGTACCTCCTATTTCCAATCGATTCAATGTTCAACATCGATATGTGTCGTTATTCGATCAGATGACAAGAAAGCAAACTGCTGCTATTAAACGAACGGTCAATTTCATTCGAAAGACTGAATCGAATCGAACGATCATATTCGCGTTTTAATTTGTTATTGAAAATAATGAGAATTTTGTATAGTTCTTTAATATTACAACGCATATGTCAAATTGATTTTATTTATTACTTTTAGAGTTTGTTACTTTCTAATATACATATATACATATAATATATATATTTATGTCTAAATTTCAACTTTGTCATTTTTTAGTTACGTCATTCCTCGTTAACTTCAAGATAATAAATAAATAAATACAAGAAGATAAAAAGAGAAAAAAAATGCACCAACCAGCCACTCAAATGTGTAACTTATTATCGCAAGAACGAGTGATAACATTCGGATAATCGTAGTGTATTGACATGCGAGGTTTAAAGGATTCCCCTTATCAGAGGTATACCGTGTTTTACGGAATACATTCGTGTTACTCGAAAGAATATTCATGTATATTAGTAGTCAGTACTATGTACTCCCATATAAATCGAATATATCTCGATAAAAAAAAATGACGATTCATGTATCAATAAGCGGTTTTATTAAAAAGATATTGTTTTTCACTGGATCATAAATTATTTATACGAATTACATCTTTATTAGTTTCTTTTATAATTCATATACAGGAAGTTAACTTGTATGATTAAAAAATTCCAATCAAGATCACCGTTGCATTTGATCCAATTTACCGTCTCGTTTTGTCTCGTTCCATCTTAGTGCTAACGAGACAAGAGAAAAAGAGAGAGAGAGAAGTTTCGTTACATATATTTCTCGATCACTTTCATTAACAAGCTATAAGATCTTGTTAGAAGAGCATGCGCAAACCTTGGCAGTTATATCTGAAATGGGTATAGGTTTAGATTAAGTTTTAATCTAGATTAAGATAAAGGATCACACGATCTTGCTCGTTCAGTGGTGAAAGCGATTTGTGTTGTTAGTATCGTTAAAAACTGGTAGAATGTTTGATAGGCTTTCTTCATTATGATCTTCGTATCTGTTTTTTTCCATTAATAAGATAAAAAGACGAGATCAGACAATTATTTTCACTTTCTTAATCTTGTTAAATGAAAGAGAAAATAAAAAATATAAAAATATTAAAAAAGGAACGTATCATCGAGTTTTATCAGGTTGAAATATTTTTTCAAAATAAATCAGACGCAACCATTATTGTTTGTTTTCATATCGCTCGAAGTAACAAGCAAATGCTTGTTTTTCAAGTTTCAACAAAACAGATTTTTCAAGTTTCTCTTATCTCTTCGAAGAAGAAATTAAATGCAATAGAACTTCTATTCGGGAAATTATAGATCGTCCCGATCTAATCATATAATCTCATGGATCGTATGTGTCCAATCGAATTTTCTCCTCTCTCTCCTTTCGTACTCTCTTTTTTTATGATGATAATATGTGATATTTATTTAACTAATTATCATCTCTAATTCATTTCATTGATCATCGGGACTTATAGTTTAACCCTTTAATGTTAGACATTTTACGGGACAAAATTTTTATAGATATTTATTACTAATAAATATCTATAAAAAATACTAAATACATTTTCGTTTATTTAGATATAAATATATATATATATATATATATATATATATACATATGCATATATTATATATATATAATTTACTGTATATTTATGTTTATAGTAATTATAAATTAGTAGTATTTATAATTTTTTTTACAGATCGATTGAAGAGTACGGAATCAACAAAAGGAAGAACGTTATTGGCTGAAAACGACAACAAGGTAATTGAAAAAGTAAAAATATCGAAAATCTTTGATGAAAGATAAAAAGGAAATGATAAAAATATGATTAGTGACTTGCTTTCTTATGATTAAGACTTAGCTTTAATAACAAAACAGAGATGAGAGCGTCTACGTTTTAGAATCTCGTGGCAAGAAGCATCACGAAACGGAATGCGTACTCATGACATTTGAAGACGTATCTTAATTTAAAACGGTAGCACAGAAGGTGAGCTGCAGAATGCATCGATTGGCACATCTCGTGTTTTGGCAGTCTTCTATTGCCTTTCATCCTTGTTCTTCTTTCAATGATCTTTTATAACACTAGATATATAAATATTAATTATAAATTTTTATTAAAATCCATCAGGTTGGCGGGTATATTAAAATATAGTTTTTTTTTCATTATTAATTCATATCATTATATTAATTAAATTCAACATAAATTGCAAAAAAATAAATAATATTTATAGTTTCTGAAATTTTAAGTATGAAATATGAGAAAAGTCAAACTGACGAATGCATCATAATTCAGTTTTTTTAGTTCATATCATTGAATCAAGGCCAATATAAATTGCTAAAAAATAATATTTATAATTTCTATAAGTTAAGTATAAAATTTGAAATTCGTCAATTTGACGTACATTAAAAAAAAACAGTTTTTTTCGTTTTTAATTCATATCATTATATCAATTAAAATCGATATAAATGGTACGCTTAAAAATAATAATATAATAACTAAGTATGCAACCCAAAGTCCGTCAAATTAATAGATCCCGTAAATCTAATGTTAAAAGATCATTCTTCATCGTCTTTTTCAACAAGTATAAAAAATTAAAAAGAAATCGTCTATTTTAATTCGAACGAATTATTCTAATCAAACGATAACACTAAAAAAGAAAACAAGATTAGTTTGCGATGTGTATCATTAATTGGTCGATGTGGTCGCGCGTCTCGTTTGAATAGAAAAATTTAAAGGAGAGTGGCGCGATGCACTTCGGCTTGTTGGCACGGATACGATGTTATACTAAAAGAGGGGTACACACATAGAGATACATATACATACATTTCTCGTAACGTAACGGTGTAAAATGGGCTGACGTTACACGATAGAGCGATTATGTCGTTGCATTTAATGAATGCTGGGTCGCTGCAAGCGAGAGTTCTAGTCCAAGGTTAGAATACGATTTTTCGTGAATATGTTAAAAAGTGAACGTGTTTTAATTCATGTGAATTTATTTCTTTTCCCATTAAGTTTACTCTTTATGACACAATTTCTCTTTTTTTGAGTCTTAACCAAAAATTATATTATATAAAAATTATAGTATGACTGTTATAGTATAATATATGACATAATAATATTATAGTATATTTAATTATACTATACTATATAAAACTATATTATGTGTGTATGTGTATATATATATATATATATATATATATATATATATATATATATATATGTAGGATATTTTTTGAAACCCTACCTGGAAGATACGGACTGACTAACTCAGATCATTCATTCTTGATTAATATATACTTTATTAACAAAAATACTATAACTAGGATATTACAACTAGAATACTATAACTAGGATACTATACCTCTTTTCTATCTCTAGCCTACTCAAGGCATTACTTATTACTCTTTAATCTATATTATTCTTTTCGTTACTCTTGTTGGTCCACTCAGGACCGTACGTAATACTTTTAAAACTGTTCACTCACTCGTCTCTCTTTCAAACTAAATCTCTTCTTTTCTTTCTATAAACAAACACTCTTCGCAAAAGGCAAATCAGACTCTCTTCGACTGCTTATCTCGCACATATACGACTAACTAGGTTTGGATCCTTCCATCCCTTCATTTAAACGTCGATCGGCTTCTTACACACACACACACATGATTAACTCTTTAGAGTTAGCCTTCCATCCCACACACATACACATATACATTCACACACATACATATATATGAACCATATTATATTAGAGTATAGTATAACTTAACTTAGTAACCATTAATCTTCGGATATAAATTAACAATTAATTTTGTGATGAAGAGATAAAAGATTTTTTATGACTTAAGCCTTTAAACTTACAAAATTAAAAACATGCAGATATATAACTAATATTAAAAATCTACATTAATAGTTTTTAATAATAATAATTAATATATATATATAATTTTGATATTCTCATTCTATTATATCTATTTAAGAAAAGATCAGAAGTTAGAGAAATATTCATATATTTATCCCGAATATCTGTTTCATTTTATTTATCTACTATCTACTATCTACTATTTATCTACTATTATTTATCTATTTCTTGTACAAAGTCCAGTCAATACTATAAGTGCATGCGAACTTATCTTTCCTAATACATTTATTATAGCGATTATACAGAGAGGTGTAAATAAGACATATATACTACATCAGTTAAGTAAGAAAGAGGAAAATTTAATCTTATTGAGTTGCTTTATCGATAACAAGCAGAATTAAAAGACAGACAGAGAGAGAGAAAGAGAGAGAGAGAGAGAGAGAGAGAGAGAGAGAGAGAGAGAGAGAGAGAGAGTGAAAGAAAGAGAGAGAGAGAGAGAGAGAGAGTGAAAAAGAGAGAGAGGGAGAGAGAGGGAGAAGTACAATTTCATCATTTAATAAGAAATCGCTTCTGTTTGAATTGCATATTTATTACGTAGACTCATATATTGCTTCATTATTCTCCAAGAATCTAGCCCCAAGATATCTCGAACTATCCAATAACGTAATTTTCGTATTGGAAACCAAGGAAACAACAAAAAATCATACAAATAAAAAATCTAAAACATGAATGAAAAAATTTCTTTTTGCACTTTTTTGTTCAACAAAAAATTACTACGTTTTCATAATGTAAAAAAGTAGTAAATTGAAAAAAAATAAAAAGAGAGAAAGAGAGAGAGATAGATAGATAGATAGATAGATAGATAGATAGATAGATAGATAGATAGATAGATAGATAGATA
Organism: Vespa mandarinia; assembly: GCF_050613455.1. Taxonomy (NCBI): domain Eukaryota; kingdom Metazoa; phylum Arthropoda; class Insecta; order Hymenoptera; family Vespidae; genus Vespa; species Vespa mandarinia. The sequence continues at coordinate 9,077,834 of NC_140811.1, read as the reverse complement.
GATAGATAGATAGATAGATAGATAGATAGATAGATAGATAGATAAATAGATAGATAGATAGATAAATAGATAAATAAATAAATAGATATAGAGAGATAGATAGATAGATAGATAGATAAATAGATAGATAGATAGATGTAAGAAAAAAGGTATGGGCGAGCGTAGCCAACTACTATTAAAACGGTATCACGCGTTGCGGCCTACTATTCGTTAGACCTTGGACGCATTGAACTGGCACGAGTATGTGCGCAATATTTCATTGTTCGAAGGTCAATCGACAACATATCGATTATTGCCGGGAGAAGAATTTTGTGCGAACTCATTTGACATGCTCATTCTCATATTAACAAGAATATTTCTTTTTCTTCCTTTTATTTTCTTTTTTATTTCATTGGAACGTCTATAGTACTATAAAACGTCATTCAAACAAGAAATTACAGAAATATTAAAAATTGATAATAATAGCATATAATTCATCTAAATCAAATCGTCGGTATAACTTGTAAAAAGTTTTATTTAGGCATTCCTTCTAATCATTTTACGTTTCAAATCGTTTCGAATATCTTGAATCCAACGAATTTTGTTATCATTATCGTTAAAAATTTTCAATAGTATCGCACTAATCGATTAGAATAGAATATCAGTTCTACGTGTGAACATGTTTACGTTATATTATATTTTATTATTTATTAAGCGATATATAGGAAAAAAAACAGGAGAAAAGAAAAACAAATGAAATATTAAATCGTTTAGGAATATTTCAATGGCAAATAAAAAAAGAAGATTAAAGATTAAATATAAAAATTCACAATTTGTAAGATGATCTTTTATTTGTATTGTAAAATCTTTCGTGAATGCATGGCGAGAAACATTTAATTATTCGATCGTACCGCGAGTCCATTTATCAACGATCAATAAATGCCGGTCGAAGATCCTATTTCCATTTCGAGTTAAGTTTCTCAATTTTTCTTTCTTTCTTTTCTCTTCTTCTTTTTTTTCAAAGAAAATGAAGAACTTACGTATTAGAAAAATCTTGATAAATCTTTGACTTTATCGCGTGGTAATAACATTATCGTTTCTAAACGGAACGATTGCATCGTCACGTTGAGAAAATCACAATTGTTACGTAAAAACTTATCGAAAGAGCTGAAGGACAAAAGATACTAATAAAGAAACAATCAAAAGAGACATAAGAAAAATTCGAGAATTCCTTTTTGATTATTATGAACGAATATTTAATTATACCAACGAATAACGAGAAGAAGAAAAACAAGTGTATGTTAATGTGAAATTTGATTGAACTAATCCTACAAATTTATATACTAACTAATCTTAGAAGTCTACTATACCTACATGGTATTCTTTTTATACTGTATCTAACTTTAACTTGTTAATTAGAAAGATTTTTGCTCGTAAATATATAAAATTTACATTATTTATCTAATTAAAAAAAAAATGAATACGGATAAGATAGTTTTAAAATAAATTAATTAATCAGAAAATATAATATAGTGGAAATAAGAAACAAATAATTAATTAATATTTGTTATTAATTAAATACATAATTCATCTTTTTCAGTAAAGAAATAAAACATATTTTATTACTTATAATAAGAATTAAAAAATATAAATCGTCTGAGAAAATGTTTCTTTTTTCGGAACCTTATAACTTTATTTGAAAAATTTCTGATAATTCAAAAAGCTGGATATTTTGTTAACGGTATACTCTGTATATAGATATATTTCTACTTATTTCATGGCGCCTGCGCCTGCAATTGCAACATTGCGTAATTGGATTCAGCAGACGTAGACGTGTTTACGCTCGAACTCGTTCGGTAGTTGAAAGTTCTCATTTCTCCCTCTCCCCTCTCACTCATCTCTTTCTCTCTCTATCTCTCTGTCTCTGTTACATGAACGAAGGAAGGTCTCGCAATGACCGTGGCCAATTTTATGAGAGCTGATCGAAACTCATGCTTCGTGTTCGAGTCGAACTCACTTTTGAATTTCCCGCCAGATTTTGTTAAACTTTACGCAGGGTTTTCAAACGTTTGATCGTTAAGAATTTATTTGAAACACTTCGTTAAACAAAATTATAAGTTATTAATTATCACATTAAATAAAAGATAATTTTCTTATCATTATTATTCTTATTGTTCTGTTCTGCGTTATGTAAATCTTCTTTTTTAATCTTCGATAATTGCACATAATACAAACATTTAAATACAAGAGTTAAATTTATTAAAAGATAAAAAAATGATTTACGAAATATTTTAAATGAATTGAGTTACAAATAAGACGATTCTTTCGCGTTTAGCAAAGAAAACATTAAAAACGAAATAAACTTTATATGCAATAAAAGTAATAAATTTTACATAAAAATATAAAAAATATATAAATATCATAAATATATAGTAATATAAATGTATTACTTATATAGATAAATATATCGAAGATTAGAAGAAAAATTTATCTAATATTTTAAAACTCTAATCGTAGTCAATAGCAGTATTTCAAAATTCGAAGAAAAATCTCATAGGTATGTGTAAGAAAAATTTCGTAAATGGAACATCAACGAAAATTCAGTTATCACGTTTGAGCAAATTACTTAAATGATAACGTGACGTCTTATCTCTTTCTTCTATACGGATTGTATTCTTATCGTACGACCCTTTCATTATCAGAGAAAAAAAGAAGTTAGGAAAAAAGAAATTAATAGGCCGTGAAAAAATAAAAAAAGAAAGAAAAAAAAAGGAAAGAAAAGAACAAAAGAAAGAAAAGAAAAAAAAATAGGAAAATCTCGCGTTAGAAAACGGAAATTAATGATGAAACGAATGCTCGCTCGCAAACTCGTATTATTTATCTGCGAGTAAGTGGAAGGAAGAGTTCGATGGTCTTGAATAACATGAGTTTAAAAGAAAGAGAGGAGTTAATAAAGAGAGGAGAGAGAGAGAGAGCTTGACTTATAGAAAAAAACAACAAAGTATCATACCCGGAACTTTGGACCTTGAGTACGATACAATGTTAGAAATTACGTATAAATATGTGTATATCCGTGTACATATATCTATATTATACATATATGTATAATATGTATATATGTATATATAATATAAACCAGACGTTACTAGGAGTAACGATGATATATGCACAGTGCACACGCATGCACGTGTCAGTCTTGTTGGCCGGCAGCAAACAGGAACACGACGATTATCCGGCAAATGAATGAAATCGAGTGAACTGGCTACTACTAGCTACCACCATGAACGGCAATGCTCGTCCGGGCTTCGTTGTATTGCGTTACATGTAAAGTTACCTTAGAAATAATTCAAAGTTATTCAAAGTCGAGTCGAAACGTATGATACAAAGCAATTTGGTTTCGAACATGAGATAGACTTTATTAACTGAATTGATAGATATCTTAAATACAACATTTGTTTTTCTATTTATCGTTTTACGTTTATTTAAATTCATATCGTCAACGTGTATTATCTATACACACATGTAATTTATGTTCACATATACAAAAGCAAAAGTCGATGAAAATATACAAATGAGAACACGATAGAAAGATTTAGTTAATGAAATACATACATACATTTATACATATATACATATACACACGCGCGCGCACACAGACAGCACATACATATATAGATACATACATAATGTGTATCTACATTGCATAGAATGCAATTCATTTATCATGATCATCGTTTTCTTTTCTTTTTTACTCTTTTAACAATTAATAATTTACAATTAAGTTCTTTATAAAGAGTGTTATAAAATAGATTACGATATCATCGTTGTGACATCGAAATTGATCGACGATGGAAATTTTCAAGAAAGAAACAAATTTCGATCGATTACGTTTAATACCATTCGTTTTGTATAATAATTGCATCGTATGCATACATGCATTGTCATTTCTTTGAAATTACAATAGCATAATGACGCATGAAGTTTCGCACGCATATTCACTTACACGGACATACCTACACACACACTTTTTACTTTTGAACATAGCGTTTATAGATATTTCTTCGGTTTCTGCAAGTTGTCAAAGCGTACACAACAGTGGCAGCATCTCCTGGCGATGTAAATTTGATTTTACAATTAGTCTTATATTGCTCCTTACGTAATAGCAGATAAGTAAGAAAGAAAAAGAAAGAAAGAGAGAGAGAGAAAGAAAATGATAAATAGGAATATAGAAAGAGAGAGTCATTTTTTTTGCGAATGGAAATCTTATACATTAGAGTACACGCATACACACGCATGTTACACGCGAAATAAGCAAAAACATCGAGGAAACGTAACGCGAGTATTTCTATCAAGAAAACTATATTACGCAGTAATACATCGCGTCATATCTATGTTACATATGTGTGAATATATCTATTTTACGAGAGCGACAGATTGAAAGATAATTTTATTCTTTCATAGATTTTCAGTTATCTCATTGGTGCTCCAATTAAGATTATGATCTCGCATACCTCAAATTTTCTTTTAAAATTCATTAAGAATGTTTTTTTGTCGTAACATATGTGTGTATTGGTGATTAGAAATAGCTCTGTTATATGAATTATGAGTTATATTTTCAAAAGAACAAAAAAGAAATAGTGAGGATATCAGAAACGTTTCGTGGACAAGCAATTTCTTATTTTATATTGCAATTTCCTCTTGTCGGTTATTCTCTCCCTCTTCTCTTTGTTTCTCTCTCCCTCTTTTTCTCTATCTATATCTATTTATTTATTTATCTATTTATCTATCTATCCATCTATCCATCTATCTATCTATCTATCTATCTATCTATCTATTTATCTATCTATCTATATATATATATATATATATATATATATATATATATATATTTATCTATCTATCTCTTTTCTGATTTATGTCGTCTTATTTCGTTTCAAGTTTCATCGATATCAATATACTCTCGAAGCTTTCAAAAGACCTATGGATCTTCCATTTCCAATTTCGAAAGAGATTTTCTTACTAGTTGAGCGTTACTTTACCAACGGATATCTTCTCTCGTTCACAAAATTATTTCCGTAGAATTCACGTAGACTTCTCAAAAATAGCCAACTTGGTAATTACTCGGTGCTTCTGAAATCCCTGACATTATCGCTTCAAAGTACTGGCCAGATCTTTGAGATCAATATTATATCTCATTTTTCTTTTGATCGAATTTTTCTTTTCTTTTTTATTTTGAAATTTCAAGTCATTTCTATGAGATAATTGAAAAAAAAAATGAATTTCGTTACTTCTTCCTGATAAGCCAGTGGAAATTTCTTAGAAAATTAATTCTAAACGTTACGTTAATTTACAAGTAGAAAAATAGGAAAAAGAGAGGGAGAAAGAGAGAGAGAAAGAGAATTTCACGTATTTTCGCTGAACGATCAACGACAATGGAAAATTCTTGAGATTTCTACGACCATACACGTTCCTTACGGACGATTCGATATCAATGGCGAAGCGAACGTTTATCAGCTGGTCAATGTAACGTCGATGGAATTCATTTGATATCGAACTTTCATTTGATTGTTTGAAGCTAAAGAGAATTTTTCTAAGGAAAAGGATGTGTCGTTTGAAAAAAAAGTACGTGTGGCGCGTTATCAAACGAATAAGCTAAAAACACATCCTCTTCTATATATCACTGATGGCCTTTTCACAGCGCCAGTTTAATCGCAACTCGATAAGTCTCCTCGTGTACTTGCTGGACTTTTTTCGAGTGGATATATGTATATACGTTTATATAGATATGTACCTACCTATATAACTACGTATTCGATAACGGACATGACGTACGACAGACGACGATTCGTTCGATTATTATACATGAGGATTTACCACAAAGCGAAAATACTTTTTGTCTTCTCGAATATTCCATGACATTTTTTCTTTTTTCTTTTTACGAAGATTAAAAAGATCGTTCCTTGTTTGTCTTTGTATTCTTCATTTATTTCAACAGAGAATGAGAGAGAGAGAGAGAGAGAGAAAAAAGGAACGTAATTTTTTTTATTTTTTCGAAAAGTATTTGTAAAAAGATTAAAAATAAAAAGAAAATTTTGAACGACAACCCTTGACATTCTCTTTCTCTCTTTCTCTTTTTCCTTGTAACTGCACCTTGTGGAAAGTCGATGCGACGAGTAGTATAATAGTATATGTCGGTCGGTCGGCTGAAGCGACGCGTCCTTGCCAGATAGCTCTCCCCACTACTCTTCCCATGGTGAGCACCGCGACGATACTGTGTCGCGAGAGGGGTAACCTATTGCCGAGCGCTCAACCCCCACTACTGAGCCGAATCTCTACTTCCACTCCGAGCATACAAGGCGCCGCTGTCCCGTTCACCGCTCTATGTAAGAGTCCGCAGATGTTACCCCGCGTTCCAGTCTCGCAGCTGTAGTCGTGGATGTTGTATGTCGCGGGTTCCAATGAAATAAGTGTAGGAAGTAGAATTGTGAAAAAGAACATATATACACGTATATATAATATATATCAAATTCTCTTGGTGTTTCTCGCGGATATAATAACGAAAAAAGTAAGAATCATAAAATCGTGATATCTTCCACTTCATTTTATCTTTATCTTTCACACTTAATTTTCTATCTTTTTTTCTTTTTTACGTAAGAAGTACCGTGACGATCAATCAAAAAAAAGAGAGAGATAGAGAGAGGGAGAGAGAGAGAGAGAGAGAAAGAGAGAAAGAGAGACGGAAGAAAGAAGTGGATAATCGATCGGAGTGCGCGAGTGTGATAGGAATGTGAAATTTTTCTCTTTTTCTTTTTTACTACGTGTGCAATTTCGTCCTGATTCAGTTTTTTCTCTTTCTGGATATAATTATCAAAGATTATTATCTTCCAAGTGTGCATCTTCGTAGACGAAGAGAAACCGAATTTCTTTTGAAAAGATTACTACAAGAAAGGTGTGTGCGTGTGTGGATTATTACGGAAGAGAGAGGGAAACATAAGTTTCGGAATATACCGCTACGTAAAGGAAAGAAGCATGTGAGTACGAGATCTCGCTCACTCACTCACTCTTTTGCGACTCTAGACGTTTCCACGATAAAGAATGAGAGAAAGAGAAAGAGAGAGAGAGAGAGAGAGAGAGAGAGAGAAAGAGAGAAAGAGAGAGGGGCATACGGTTCGGCGGCTCGAGGCTGGCGCGTGATGCGTCACGCGCGTGATGCCAGAATATTTGTGTGTGTGTACATGCGTGAGGTCTTGCGAGTCGCATATGGTATATGTGTGTGTTGAGTACGACGCAAGAACGACGCAATACTTAGCGCACGTGCGCACATCGTCATATGCCCTCGTAATTTGTCCAATCGTGCAATTTTTTAAGTAAACTTTACTTTTGTATTCTCTTCCATTTTCCTTCTTCCTTTTTCCTCAAAAAATAATAACATCGTAAGAACGTAAGCAACTAATGATAAAGATTAGTTTGAAAATATTTCAAATTATTTATCGATATCGGAGAATGCTTTTTAATTTTTAAAAATGAATGGATTGGTAGGATAAAAAAAATGAGAACAATTATCCGAAAACAAAAATCAAATGTCGAGTAACTTTCCTATGTCTATTTTTACTTTTTTCTTTTTCTCCAATGAACGATTTGTGAACTTAGAGACGAGAATACGATAATACAAGGTCATAAGATTTTTTCAACACGACAAGACAAAACGACGTAATGTTATATACGAGAGCAGCAAGAAGGGAGAGAAGGAAAGAGAAAGAAAGAGAGAGAAGGAAAGAAAAGAGAGAGACAGAGAGAGAAAGAGTGTATGGCGATGATAAGTAAAAGAAAGAGTAAGGTTCTATTTTCTACGTAGTAGCGAAAGATCGTTCAATGTTTGAGCTCTCTCCCCCGCTACTTTTTACTACTCATCATCCCATCTCTCTCTCTCTCTCTCTCTCTCTCTCTCTCTCTCAATCTACCCACGTGTATGGATTTATTATCGTCGTATTTTCGTTAGCCCGCCGAAATGTAATTTTCTCTCTGTTTCTATCTCGTTATACATGATCCAACTGTTTAGAAGAAATATGCAAAAGTCTGAATCATAAGAAAAGTATGTATTTTGGCAAACGTTTCGAACTCGAAATTGCTTTTAATCGGTTGACAGAGAGGGAAAGAGAGAAAAAGATAAAGATAGAAAGAGATAGAGATCTTAGTGGATGAGCCAATATTTCTCTTTGTAATTCGAGAGCTTAGCTTTGGAAGTACTTACGTTCTCTTACCATTTATAGAAAAACTACTTTCCACGAAGCGCGTTCAATAATAGAGAACTCGAATAGAACAGGACTCGTTGCCGAGAATAATTCCATCGTTAAAAACAACAACGATGACGATCACGGTAACAACGTTTTCTATCTGACGAAACGTCATTTGATATCGTTTACACAATTCCATTAAAAAAAAAAAAAGTATATAAGCACTAGAAATAACTTAAAAATCATGGAATATTCTCAAGCGTAACGTTTATTCAAAGGTATTGAAAACTTATTAGAATTCTAAAGAAATAAAAGGTTAACTAATCCAGATTCCTGATAGACAGGATCGATTTATCGAACTCTGATAGTTCAAATACGAATTAATATTCATATGATTATCGTATTAGATATTATTCGCATAATAAATATTGTATCTTTAATTTTAAACGAACCAGATAGAACTAAAAAGGACATTAAATCGAACATCGATCGTTTGAATAAAAACAGATTAAGAAATTCAATCACAGATTTTATTAATCAATAAATTGAAATTTTGTTCCACACTGTCTCAAGTTCGTCGTTATTGCTCTTGAAATTTTTTTTATTCGTTTCCTGTAATTAAATACGCAATTTGATTAGATATACAGATATCTATATGATAATAGAGCAATGATATAATTTTATTTATTTTATAAATACACTACTTATTTACTAGATATTTCATGTTACATTTACAAATTAAACAGGATTGTGTCATTCTCATTTATTGAAATATGCATCATCTGTTTTTTAAAAATCACTCTCACTGACATTCATTACATTTAAATTGGATTTAAATAGAAATTATATTATTTACGTAAATTATAGTCATATCGACAATATATCTCATTTATTTATAACAATCAGTAAAGTATAAAGATATCTCGATTGGGTTTACGATAATATTTTTTTTTGTTCTGTATGACGCTTTATTATATTCCTCATTATCTTATATAAAATTGTACGCATATACGTCGATATAGAAAAGAAGAACGAAGGCCGTCGAAAGGTCGATATCGTGTCGGTGTGTAAGCAGCTCCACTTGGCAGTGCCAAGCGAAGTTTTTGTTCCGAATATAAAATTAGGTCCGTTCGCGGGCCAGACGAGCGCGTGCGCCTGTTCGTCGTCTGTAACAGTGGTGTGCAAATTATTTAGACGCGAACTTTTTCTTTAAATAAAAATTCGATAAAAACTATGTCATTTTTTCCATTATTTTATTAAATATAAGTATAGTAATAATATTTTATTCAAAAAGAAAACTTTTTAGAATTGTGGTTTAAAAGTATCATCATAGTCATCATCATTATCATCATCATCATCATCATCATCATCATCATCATCATCATCATCATCATCATCATCATCATCATCATCATTGTCATCATCATTATCATTATTATTATATGCAAAATCGATGAAAACATTTCTGATAATTTGAGCACCACTGTTCTATGTAGGAAGAAGAGACGCGTGGGCTAGAAAGTACGGTTGTGAGCCGAGCTTTTTCGGCGAAGAGCACAGTGTGTCGACGTAAATAGATCAACTTTAGAATGCGGCTTGTCTTATTCACACTTACGTAAACGCGTCTCGCTTCGGGGACGTATCACGTAATGCGAGGTCATTACGAGCCACTCGACTCGATCAGAAGCCGCCTGCGTTTCTTTACTTATTCTTTGACGAACGAAAAATAATCATTTAGCTATACAATATTAGAAATATAATTATTAATCTGTTTTATTTTTTCCTTTGTTTAGTATTTACCCTATTTTCCTTTTAAGATTTTAATTAATAATATGCCGTTTATAGCAAATTCCCCTATCATCGTTAACTTTTTTCTTGGTTGAACGAAAGTAGATCAATCGATTTTCTTTTCTAGATACTTACGTCTCTTATTAATTATGAAAAAAGAAGTACAAAGAAAGCTCGACTTAAAATAGTATATATGTTTACATTTCTTATCATAAAATATTGATTTTATCAGTATTTATCTTGATTATATATATATATTAGATTGGAAAATAAGTAGTAATGGAATTTTTAATATTTTATATGGAATAAAATATTAATATTTTTGTTTTACATGGAGTAATTCTTAATATTTTACATAGTAGTATTTTGTATGGAAAATATCAATACATTATTTATTAATCAATGTAATATTGTTATGTATAAATAATATTTTATATTATATTGATTATTCAAATATAAAATGTCGACATAACTGATTAGTCAATCCAATACAAACATCGCATTATTGAAAATAAACAATAACGAAATCAATATTTCGTTATGACAAATATACATAAATTATGTTGAAATTTTCATTAAACAGTATTAGTATTATTTACCTAGACATAAAATATTGAAAATTCTGATATTATCTGATTATATCATTAACATGTATATCGAATTATTCTAAATGAATATTTCGAATTATTCTAATTTAAAAAGTACTAATTTTCTTATAGTTAGATATAACTATAGGTTTCGATATTACTTATTAGTTAATTCAATAAAAACATCAAATTATTAAAAATGAATAATAATAAAATCAATATTTCATTATGAAAAATATGTATATATTATCAAAATTTCATTTTTTACTTATAATTAAATATAAAATATAAAAATTCCAATATTATTTATTGATCAAGCCAATACTAACATATGTAGATAAATAACAAATCAACGTGGTATTCATACGTACTCGATCTTCGTTGAAATCATTTAATTGAAATAAAAATAATGAGTTTTATAATAAGAAGTAGAAAGATGATCAAATAACGCTTTGCTTTTTTTAATTTGGTACACTTTTCTCTTCGTTTCTTTTTTTTGCTCCTTTCACTATCAATAGTGATTATACAGAAAAGTTCGAATATAACAAATATGAATAAAGAAAAGGGTCGAAAGAAGCTTCGTCTGAAATATCTTTACTTGGATCACACGACACGCTTTCCTACGATAGCAGGCTAGTGGCAGTGCTACGCCCTTCGAGACGTAGGAAGAACACGGCCATTGTACGAGAAGTATCGATCCTACTTCCACGCTTCTTATTTTCTACCTTTCCACTTTATCCATCGTCTTCTTCTTTTTCTTTTTCCTTCTCCTCTACTTCTTCCATCGTCTTACATCGTTTCTTATCTTATATCCTGTGACATATATATATATACACACACATACACATTATTTACACATCTTCAATATGCTTATCTCTTTTTATGGAGACTTATTTTAAAGAAAAAAAGTTAATGTTTCCTAATTATAAATTACATTTATTGTTAATATATTATATATAATCGTTCTAGTATAAGTTTCAAATGATATAATTTTTTTATTTAGAAAAAACATTCAATTATATAAAGTTAAAAAGCAAACTTATAAAAGATTTATCTTAGACAATTGGTTTCATTGATTTCTATTTCCTAGTTCATTTCTTTGATATTTATTTTTCTAATATAAAAGAAAATTTTTTGGCTGCAAAAAGTCTGGTGAAGACAGTCGAGTTATGTAAACGAAGGTTTTAATCGTAAGGAATTGTACTTTACAATATAAAGAGAATGTCCAGATTCTTCGAAAAATTCGTTCGGTGTTTCAAGGATATCGGCAAGTACATACGTTCCTTCCTAAGCTATCTCTCCAGCTCGTAAGATTAATTCCATGACTCTCTAGGTCGACTCTCGTCCAACCCTCTTCACCACTCGAGGTATCTTGCCTTGGATCGATCGACCCACGCATGTATCTCTTTCTTCCTCATCTTTTTACTGTAAAAATTATCGAGACTGTACGACAAAAGTCTCTCTCTCTCTCTCTCTCTCTCTCTCTCTCTCTCTCTCTCTCTCTCTCTCTCTCTCTCTATCTATCTATCTATCTATCTATCTATCTATCTGTCTGTCTGTCTGTCTGTCTGTCTGTCTGTCTGTCTGTCTGTCTGTCTGTCTGTCTGTCTGTCTGTCTGTCTGTCTGTCCGTCCGTCCGTCCGTCCGTCCGTCCGTCCGTCTGTCCATCTGTCTGTCTGTCTGTCTGTCTGTCTGTCTGTCTGTCTGTCTGTCTGTCTGTCTGTCAGTCTGTCTGTCTGTCTGTTTGTCTGTCTATCTATCTATCTATCTATCTATTTATCTATATATCTTATCTATCTATCTATCTATCTATCTATCTATCTATTTATTTATCTATATATCTATCTATCTATCTTTTCATCTACCTATCTATCTATATATCTATTTATTTATATTTATCTCTCTTTTCTCTTTCTCTTCCTATTTCTCTTTCTTTTTCTTTTTCTCTTTCTCCTTCTCTTTCTCCTTCTCTTTCTCTTTCTCTTTCTCTTTCTCTTTCTCTTTCTCTTTTTAGTTGTCTTCTTACTTGAAAAAAAAGCTTAAAGGTTTTTACACGATGAACTTGTCACTGCGGTTAGAACTTCGAACGACAGGTGTCTGCCATATCTCCAAAGAAGCTACGAAAGACAGTCTAATTACAACAGGTTAATAGTTGATATCTTTTCAAAGACAGTTTCGAATTAAGTAGCTAGGACTAACGTTAAAAGTCATTTTTCTGATTGTTTCGCAGGTATCGATAATAGATGACACGTGTTCTCCATGTGTTATACTCTGTTCAACACAACATAGTAATTGCTTCCTTAGTATTTTCTTAGGGGACTTATATAACACGAGTCATTTCATTGAATTATTCTTGATCGAACAAAATGATTACGTCATACGAATTTCATTAAATTTTATTGAATAGATATATGAAAAATTTTAAAAAGAAGAAAGGAGATGTAACGTAAACACGAAATCAGTTTCGCAAATATATCAATCTACAGCGTGTCGAGCAAATACACTTTCAGTGTTGTTGGGTTATACCAGCATAACCCGTGGATTACCTTTGTGTCTCTCGGGATATTCGATATGGCCGAGTGAACGGCGATAACTTGCAATAATCCTAGCTGGGATTTCCCAAGTGTCGTGGCTATCTCTATCATGTCGATGGCTCTCTCTCTCTCTCTCTCTCTCTCTTTCTCTCTCTCTCTCCCTCTCTCTAATTCTTTCTCTAACTGTACTTGATAAACTCATTTTCCTGGAGCAATTGGCGAGAGTATTTCTCAAGGAAAATCTTATCGAAATAACGCCTTCGCAAGATGAAATAATCCATCGTTGCGTGAATCCTTTGATTTATCCTACCAAGAACGATACTTGTAGTTTATATTACTTACATATTTTTCTAAACTTTTGAATTATCACAAATCTTGGTTGAGCTGGTACCAAGAAACTTCAAGCTTGTATTATCAATCGAGTAAAATGAATAAGGATTAGAAAATTGGAAGATATCAAAAAATGATTTAATTTATAATTAGTTGATCCGTGTTTAGTTTGTTTGATAATTGACTTTTAAATGAAATTATCTTAGTTTTTAAAAAGTACACTTTGGAAATACTTGAAAGTATCTTATTGTCAAGAAATTTTAGGTCAAAAGAAAAGGAAACTGCGTTTTCAGCAGTATTTAAATGAAGGCTTATAAGATAGATCCTCACCTTGTTATTTGGAGCAGCAATGCCTGTGTCTGCGGAGAGGGTTGTGGTGTATTGATCTGTAGGTCTGCTGGCCTCATACTCTCTCTCTCTCTCTTTCTCTCTCTCTCTCTTTCTCTCTCTCTTTCTCTCTTTCTCTCTTTCTCTCTCTCTCTCTTTCTCTCTCTCTCGCTTTCTCTCTCTCTCTCTCTTTCTCTCTCTCTCTCGCTTTCTCTCTCTCTCTCTCTCTCTCTCTCTCTCTCTCTCTTACTCTCTGCACTCTCATCGAGAAAAAAGGATACGCTGAAAAAAGAAATCAAGAAGAGAAAGAAACTGTTAAAACAAATTCTTTTTCTTTTCCTGAATAAGCCAACAGACTTTTAAATTAAATTCAGAAAGGTGAATTAGGTCAATAAAAACTATAGGAATATTCATTCTAGAGCTTTCTTGGAAATCCGCCGTATTTCTCGTAAATTATTTGTTAACAAAAGAAAAATTTTGAATTAGAATATTCTTCAAAGAAAAACATCATCAAAGAAAAAAATTTCTTTTTTTCGATCGTATATATTTAAGTCTTCCAGTTATTTTCATTCCTTTCTTAATCGTATCAATAATGCATAAAAGATGATGAAATTCCTAAAGGAAAGAAAAATTATCATAAGTCGACGTCTAAGGTCCCATACATCTATAGTCCACCTACTTTCTTCAGCAAAATCTTACAGTTCGTATCACCGACACGTTAGATTAAAATATGTCAAAAGGTTTCTATCGATTTAACGGATATTCTCTTTTATGCATTTATCGTGTAACATTATATATTGGAAGTTCAGAAATAATTCGAATAATTTCTTTGGATCAAAAATATTCTTTTTTTCGTCACGTGATTTCTATGATTAGCTTACCATAATCTTTCTGATAAAGAGAAAAAATAAATGACAACTCAAATCTTTCTGTTGGAGAACCAAATTAATCAATAATCGTAATCTTTTCATCGATTTCTATTAAAGTCAATAAAACAAATAAGATTTGTTTAATATATAAATAATTTAAACAATAATCATAATTTTCTCTGTCGATTCAACCAAACAAGAAAATTCGAGCCAACAAAATGAGTAAAATCTTTCCGACAGAGAAGCAACCTATACGATAATTGTAATCTTCTTCTCATCGATTCTTATTTGACAAAATAAACAAAGAAAAAAATTAATCAAAAGAGGTTAAAAGACTTTGAAGGACACGTCAATGTGTATAGTCAAGTACGTCGTACACGCCGAGTACAAGTACGATACGCGAACCGTACTCCATTGACTTCGTTCGTTGAAGGACATTTCTCTGGCCCATATTCGCTACCCTCTTTTACCATGGTGACCTCCATTCAGACTCAATGCAAACGTAAAGGGTGTATGCGTTACCTTTTCATGCGTTTCTCTACACGAAGGCAGCCTACGACTACATCCATTTTTGTCTTTTCCTCTTTTATTTTCCTTTCTTATGCTTTTATTTCGACGATCAAATTCGAATTGCAGAATTCAATCAGAATTGAATTCAAATTTAAATTTTATCTTTTTTTGCTATCATAAGCAAACCGATTGAATTTATTCGAATGAATGAAATGAAAAAATTTGGCTGAATTATTACTTCGAATTTATAATACTTGGATCGTGTTAAACCACCCTACTAGAGACAGGTCTACTTGCAAGGCCGCAAGTATATTTTTAACTTCAAGAGAGAACCTTCGGGCGACTCTGTCGGGATCAATATCTACCACCCCCTGTGCCATGTACTACGTATTACTGAAAGCAAGAAAGATACACGAGTTCGCTTTAACCTACATATCGAGCTTTCTGCCTCGACTTTACCCGTTAAAATTTCCTACGGATTTTAGTGGCTTGAGTGGTTAAAACGTAGGTTCCTATGAAATTGTGAGGTAAAACTTCACGTTACGTTGAATATTTACCGAAGTAGAAGAATTTCTGTTAACAATGATACTGGTGCTATTTTCTTATCGATCAAGTAATCGCATAAAAATGGCTTTCTTCTTTCGAAAAATACAAAGTTAGACCATTCCGTGCCAGCCTATATCCTGTTAAAATATTATATAGTCGTTTTGTATTACAGCCAGAGAACGACATTCGCAATGGGAAAGTTATTCTCGAAGGTCTCCAAGCAATAATCTCGTTTATTGCCTTCCTTTTCGTCGAGCTAGGAAATACTGGTTCCATAATATGTGTCAATTCGTATTGGCTAGACTACATTACATAGACATACTCGGTTAAAATGAAAAACGTGGATAGAGTAAAGTATGAAGAAGAGAAGCGAGTTATATGAAATAGTGCCAATTTAAACTATAGTTAAGTATTGTACCTTGAGAAATTAATGACGTAAGGTCTTATGGGAGCTTTTTATTGAGCGATATATTTCTCATGTAAATAAAAGAATTACCTAATAAAGATTAAAGTAAGCTTTCGTCCAATGTCATGAAACGTTTTTATTTCCGAATCAATTTGCTATTAACGTTACATTTGACTGACGTCGTTACTTTTATTTTCTGTTAAAGATTCGTGATCAGCCAAGATCAGTCACGACGACGTCACGAAGAACAACGTTGTCATCAATACCGCATCAAAGTCAGCAGGAGACTTAACGAATATAATATTTTCGCACTGTTGGCAAGACGGCCGATCGTGCGGTAGTACCACTCTCGTCTATCCCGTGGTCGCTACGAGCGAGAACAGCCCGAAGATTTTTCCACCGAGGTCCAAAATGCACATCGAGGTGCAGGTGGCGCTCAATTTCGTGATATCGTATCTCTATAATAAGTTACCACGTAGGCGGGTCAATATCTTCGGCGAGGAGCTCGAAAAGGCTTTGAAGGATAAGTTCAAAGGTCACTGGTATCCGGAGAAGCCATTCAAGGGTTCTGCCTTTAGATGCCTGAAAACCGGCGATCCCGTGGATCCTGTCCTAGAACGGGCCGCGAAAGAAAGCGGTGTACCGATTCAAGATATCCTGGAGAATTTACCGGCCGAGTTAGCCGTTTGGGTGGACCCTGGTGAGGTCAGCTATCGAATAGGCGAAATGAACGCCGTAAAGATCCTCTACTCTGAAACTGGAGATCCCCACGATGAAAGTTCGGCCGATCGAGAAGTTACCAAGACATTCAATCCAGAGGCTCAATGCTTCAGACCGATCGAAGCCGTCGGTACGTCCTTGGGTGGTCTCAGTTTAAGCCCCAAATCCACTTCGCCCTTTCCGAATTCTTTAGCCAGTAGCAGCAGCAGCAGCAATGGTTCCTCCAACAATCAGCAGAACAATCACGGTTCGGGTTCTTCCTCGGCACCCTCACCTACGCCGATCGGTAACTCATTCAAGGGTTCGCCCAGTCCCGTACCAAACTTCATACCGCGTACCACAGCACCGCTCACCTTCACGACCGCCACCTTTGCTCAAACCAAATTCGGCAGCACCAAATTGAAGACAAGCAGCAAACGAGCAAACAGGTACGTCCTATTGCCTTCCTTTATCATCTGCGTGTCGTTCATGATTAAATGATAAAAAGAACGCACCTTAACGTAGCCGCTAGTTCTTGAAAAAAAACAGACTCGTTCAGCAGTATTATGTCTGACCGGTTTCAGGATGTCGCCTACCGAGTTTTCGAATTATATAAAGCAGCGTGCGATGCAACAACAAATTCATCATCATCATCATCATCATCAGCAGCACCAACAGCAGCAACAACAGCAGCAACAACAACAACAACAGCAACAGGCGCAACAGGCACAGCAACAGCAGGGTCAACAGCAAGGCAGCACCGGACTACCGGTGTCACAGAATTCACCGAGCAATCGCAGCCTATCGCCGGGTAGCATAGTCGGCACTGGTGGAACTGCGACTCAACAGCACACGGATCCAAGTGCATATTTCTTTCAGCACGGTCCAACGGCGGCTGCTGCTGCCGCATATCATCCTCAATTTTCTCATCGCAACATCTTCGATTCATCGAACCATGGTGGTTACCTTCCAAACGATCTTTACGCCGGTGCTGCTAAGTTTCCGTCGTCTTACCTAGATCCCGGTACGATCGCCGGGCATCAGTTTTACGGTGGTAGCGTGAACGGTACTGGCGGTAGCAACGGCACAAGCAGCAACGGCATCGTTGCAGCTGGCAACGGTGGTAATGCACAAAACGCCACGAATCTTGGACCTGTTGGCTCAGCAACAACACCCAGTGCTGCCAGCGTAAATGCAGCAACGGCCCAACAACAGCCCGACAAAAATGCTCTCGTCGAGGGCTTGAATAATTTTGGACTCGGCTCGGTGGCACCCTATCCTGCCAGCCAATATCAGCATCTCCTCGTAGCCAATTAATATCCTGCGCGTTTACATACTGCTCGGCAAGTTGCCACGCGCCTAACAATACGCTCCGCAACGCGACGCTCCTCCTCAACTTCCCCATCGCCAGGACGACTTTCAACAAGGTCTGTCCATCGGTTTATCGTCTCCCTCATAGGAGGTCTCCGTAAAGAATAGAAAACGAATCTGAAGAAGAGGACGCGTTTCTTACACGTTTCCTGTATTTTGATAGTTGATAGACAAAGAAAAAGAAAGAGAGAGAGAGAGATATGATGCGAAAAGGAGAGGAGAGGGTAGGCATCAAAATGATCGTGGGAGCGTTGCCGTTAACGACACAAAAGTAAAAGCAAAAGTAACAACAGCAACGCATACCCAAAATAGAGACCCGACAATTACGACGACAGGGACTAGGACGACGAAGACGAAGACAGCGCAGAAGTTTGTTCGATAAAACCGAATCGATTACGCGAATCCGGTATTCTACGAGCGAACATAACGCATCCACGACGTTACCGACATGGAAACGTATATATATATATATATATATATATTATGTATCTATTCATACATACACATAATATACATATATATTATTATTATTATTATTATTATTATTATTATTATTATTATTATTATTATTATTAAAGGAACAGATATACACACATGTCACGAAGCAAAGAGATGATACACGCATAAAGCTACACACAAGGACACACAACTACCTCGAAAACGAAGCTTACCGAGAGCTGAGCATCATGATCCATGAATCCCATGATTACGTATGCGTGTGCACAAACATGTTCCAACGTCGCACGCGATATACACGGAAGATGGAGCGACGAGATGCTATTCTTTGGATACGTTTTAGAAGAAGAAGAAGAAGAAAAAGAAGAAAACAGCGATAACTGACGGTCGACAGCTAAACGAACGTTCGAGGATAATGGTCCGATGGTGAACACACATATACGTAAAAATACATACATGCATACTTACTTACGGCACGTATTACACGTACACACACATACATATTACCAAGACGTAATAATTTATTTTTTCACTGGTATAGTTGAAGAATTGATAATGAATATAACTGTAGAGCCTATGTATTATATTCAAGATGCACTCACTTTACGGGTTCTCGCGAAACGGTAGGAAGTATCTGTCAATTTCTGTCGAGCTCGAAGACGGATATTATTAACGGGGAAATAGATACAAGAAGTGATTAAAAACGAGTGGTATAGAGAGAGGGGGGAGAGAGAGATAGAGAGAGAGGAGCAAAGAGAGAAGAAAAAATCTGAAGATCGCCGAGCGAAATCCAAAAAAGGGAGAAAGTGAATTTCTCTCTTTCTCGTGGGTAACACGGATAAAAAAAGAAAAAAAGAAAGAGAGCGCATACCGTTTCATACCGTTCGGAAAATTCGTCTTCGGTACGATTTTACATTTTATTTTTGTAATAAATGCAGTAGAACGTAGAAAAGATGATGTGAGAGAGAGTGAAAAAGTAAAAGAAGAAGAATTGGACGAAGATGATTGGCGTTGTACTCGTAAGGATTAGCATACAAACGATGAAGTCATATTTGCCGATCTTCAAATTTATCGATCCTATACACTATATAGAATCGGAAGGAAGATTTGATATGTGACACGTCGTCTCTGTACCATCCTGAATATTAGAAAATTAGGTTAAAAGGCCGCGACCATTGACTTACAATGTCCCATGCGAGCTCGCGATTTTGTCCAATAGACGTTTAAATGAAAGAGAGAGATTCATCTGTTTTCAATTTTGGGGGAAAGGCACGTGTCTATTCGAATTTTTGTGATAAATCTGAAATTAAAGAAAGAAAAATCAGAAGGAAGAAGAAAAACTAAAATAGAACAAACTTTTTTCGATTTCAAACAAATGAAATTTTTTCGGGGGATCTTTCTTTATCTTCTTCGATCGAACCTCTCTCGCGAGCTCTCGTAAAAAAAAAAAGAAAAACGGGGAGAAATAATCGAAAAAAATACAAAGCAAAAGGGGAGGGGAAAAAAACAGAAAAAATATGACTCGACAGTAACGACGGCAGCGGCGGCGACAATGAGAAAAAGTTTGATAGACGAAAGAAAAGGAAGAAGTGCTATGAGCCGCAGGCTGGGGTATATTAGGTGCTAAAAGTATTAAAAACAAGCAAACAAAGTATTTAACTTATCGTAAATATGACAAAATTGTAAGGATGCGCGCATCCGGAGACAGTCGACAGGCCCGGCAACAATTGGATAATAGAAAAATGAAAAAAAGATAGATGGAGAGAGAAAGAGAGAGAGAGAGAGAGAGAGAGATTTTTAGAAACGAGGGAAAAGCGCAACGAAAGAGAAAATTTAAAACTTCTCGTTTGTGTATGTTGTGTATGTCGTACGTACATACGTATTATGCAAAGAAGAAAGGAGGATAAGAGAAGAAAAAAGAAGAAGAGGATACAAAAATAAGTACGAAAAAATGTATGTATAAATGTATATTATTTACAGAACATGTTAACGTTTATAACTCAAATGCTCGACAGCTCTCTCGCCTTTTCTTCGTTGATTTTCTTCTATTTCTAAAATTGTTTGCCAACGAAAAAAATAGAAGAAAACAAAAAAAGAAAAAAAAATGGCGATAGTTCGGCGTCGTACCTTTGCATACTTCCTCTGCGAGCGAATAAATTTTACTTGAGAATCTCAGCTTATCTCGACGATTTCAAATGTACGCGAAGGGACATCGTCGTGGGTCATCGTCGTCGTCGTTGTTGTGTTGTCGTTGAGTCACGGGAAAAGATAATCGTATTTAGATTGACTTTGAAACGAACGAGGATCCTATAATGATATATCCTCCGCGATTAGTATAAAATAGTCCCTATAAAATGTGTATATGCACGGGCCACTCGGCAGCCGTCCTCTCCGGATGCACGGGGCGTGTTGAAATGGGGGTTTATAATATATGATTTTTTAACTACGGAAACCTATACTAGTAAAATTAATAAAAAGGGTAGAAGTGTTAAATAAAAAAGAAAAGAAACGTATGAGGATGATACAAAGACAAGGAAAGAAAGAAATAAATACGAAAATAAATGAAGAGAGAAAAAGAGGGAGAAAAAGGAGAGAAAGAGAAGCACGACAGTACCCTGTAGTAATATCTAAACTTAATTATAACTATTAACGATACGTACGACTGTGGTAGCTATGCTAGTACCTGCTATTATTAACAAGAAAAAAGATGATGTAGTGGTGTAAGATGGATTGATTGGGAAAGTGAACGAGAGAAAGAGAGAGAGAGAGAGAGAAATAGACAAACAGAGAGACACAGAAAGAATGAAAGAAAAAGAAAAGTACTAAGAAGGCCTTAGAAGCATCGAGATAGAAGAGAGGGAAAAAAAGAAAAAAGGTAAGATGCTGCAAACTGAGTCGCCATATTCTCTCTAACCGTGGCAAAAAACCATCTTGCGGCAACCAGAAAACGCTCGGGCAGTCTAGTGCTTACGCTTTTTATACGTCGGGGAATAGAAACGAAAGAGAAAAAGAAAGATAAAGAGAAAAAATGGGATTTGCAAATAGCAAAGAGTAATTCGAACCTTCCCAGTCTGCAATACGAAATTTGCACGAGGCTTTCAGATTTTTTTCTACGATGTATTGTACTTATGATATGAAAGAGAGAGAAACTAGATAAAATGAGAACGATAACGAGGAGAGAAAGAGAAATAGATGGAGAATTGTTCGTGATCGTTTTGTCTATCATTTCTTTCACATGGCCTCCGCGTTTCGTATTGAATGATGAGAAAGTGAGAAGGAGAGAGTGAAAGTAAGAGTGAGAGTGTGAGTGAGTGAGTGAGAGAGAGAGAGAGAGAGAGAGAGAGAGAGAGAGATCGGATGTTTCTGTCGTAAAATTGTAAAAAGAATGGAAGATGCGAGAATGAGGGCAAAGTGTGAAGCAAAACGTTGCAATAAGTATGCGAATCAAATGGATCTCTACTCGAAACGAGAGGCTCAGCTCAGCGAAGAATCAAACATGATGTATACTCTTTAAAATAAAAAAAAGAGAGAAAAAGGGAAGGGGGAGAAAGACGAAACGACGAAGGAGAGAAAAAGAGAAAAATATAGAAAAAATAAACAAAGAATGTATCAAGTAAAAAAACAGGTCAAGAAGGGCTTTGGTCGCTATGGATTTTACTTAAAACTATTAAATGATATATAGAATGCATACACGGAAAAAAGTACATGAAAGAGGAAGCATATAGTATTATACGTTTAAAATACAATTAAAGTTAACTCTGTAAGCAAGAAAAAAAGTACGCATAGTTTTCAATACTCTGTAATCGATGTACTTGTTTAGAAAAAGAAAAAAAAAGAATAATGGAAAGGAAGAGAGAATTTATGATATACATACAACATGGCCACATAAATTAAATACAGTACATTTCAACTGAAATAATAAGGAAACAATATAAAGATGCTAAACCGAAATACGCATAATGCGAGAGTAAAATAAAGAGAGAAGGAAGAAAGAGAGAGAGAGAGAAAGAGAGAGAGAGAGAGAGAGAGAGAGAATTATGTAAGAAAAAAAGAGAGAAAGAGAAATCAACAAAATAATCTGTATTAAAATGTCATGTGTCTATAACTAATAGCCATCGGTATTGTCTCTTACATAAATGGTAAACAAATAACCGTGGTAATGTCGTATAATGTCATATAGTGATAATCGGACACTGCAATACACCATATATGATATATATACACACATACATACACATATACATACATATATATATATATATATTCTTACAATTAGAATGAAAGGAAAAGAAGGAGAGAAATGAAACGCATATTGCTAACGTAACAAAAATTGGAACACACTGAAAGCATACTAACATACATAACACATATATACCTATCTATTTACCTACCTACCTATCTAACTTAACAACCTACTGTTGTATATGAAGAAAAAATAACTGAGAAGAGTGACGAGAGTATGCAAAGTCGAAATATAGAAAAAGAAGGGCGGAGGCAGAGGAAAGTCTTGATTTACGAAGGACAACATCTGAAATCGTCTTTTACCGGATTATCGGCCTTCCATTACGTTGGCTTCGTGCCAGTAAAGAAAAATTTAAAAAAGAGAAGGTCGATTAAAAACTCCCTTGTGTTTTTAAAACGATTAAAAACGACTTTCGCCTACTTGGCGAAAACCACTCTTCCTTTTTCCTTTTTTTTGTTATATTTTTCTGAAAAACAGCGATTTGCATTTTTCTAAACCTAACTTACATCATGAGAATATTACTTATGAATAGAAGAGAATAAATAAAAAGAGAGAAAATGGCCGTAGACGTCTCCACACACGCGCACGTGCGCAAGAAAATATACGTATATGCAATGCGAGGTATTCATTATTGAGAATTATATAATTTTTTTATTTATAAAAATTAGGAGAAAATAAGAATTGCAATAGATTTTTTATGAAACGTGTTTTCTTTTCTTATTAGATGTCAAAGAAAAGTATATTTTTTCAAAGGATATAATAATAATAAAGTTTTTCTTTTATATATATCTGTATATATAAATTATAGGACATGCCGATGTGAATTTAATTCGATTACTGAACGCTAAAAATAGATACTACTTTTTCAATCAAATAAGACATATTTTTTAAAAGTCAACAATAAATAATATTTAGTTTATAATATCTCGTAAAATGAGAGACGTTATAATAATTTTTTATACTTATCGTATTTCTTCTTAAACATCAATCATACAAATTTGATCCGAAAGACATTGTTCTAATTTCAAGAATGATAAATTAAACTTTCCCGGCTAAAAATCAATTTCAAACGTTTTTACCTTAAACATATACGTATTATATTCTAAAGCACACTTTCAAGTCACGAGAAGAAGCAAAAAGCAAAAAAAGAAAAAGAAAAAAGTAAACTATATAGATTATTCTATCAAATAAGGAATTAACGAGAGAGAGAGAGAGAGAGAGAGAGAGAGAGAGAGAGAGAGAGAGAGAGAGAGAGAGAGAGAGAGAGAGAGAGAGAGAGAGAGGATGATAATTAGATTTGTAATTGATTATATATATACATACATATACATATATATATATATATATATTTTTCAATACTTTAATTACTTGCTGAATGTAAACTATATACATATTATTATACATATACATATAATACACAAAACACATTTGAAAAAGAAAATTAATAATAATAAGCTGAGTAGAGCCGAAAATATTGGCTTTTTGAAGACACAGAAAGTGGAGAGAGAGAGAGAGAGAGGGATCCCTAGTCACTTCTTTTCACTGACAAAAGTAAGCGTTAGAAAGCAAAAATTGAAATAAAACAAATGATCACCATCCGTCGTTTGTTGATAGAAAGAATAAATAAACGTGTTCTAGTCGGTTGAAAATCAGTGCCGATTCTCTTCGACGCTTTTAATATGAATGAGAAAAGAAAAAAGAGAAAAAGAGGGAAGAAACAATTTTTGTACTCTATCCAAAATCACATACATGCTCTCGGTGTCGAAAAAAAAAGAAATAAACTTCATTAATCGTATAAGCGCGACATAATGATAATATCCCTTAATAATTGCCCCTTTTTATTAACAAAAATAATAGAGAAAAAGAGAAAAACACACAAAAGCCAAGAATCAAGATAAACATCAACAAAGATAAATAATAATGAATATCACTTGAGAAGAAAGAAAAAAGAAAATAAAAAAGAAGGTTCAAAGGAGACGAAGAATTGCGTGGACCTCGTTAAGGATCAAAACAGTACACATGTATCATTTTTATTAGTTTTTAATGAATGAACGAGACGAGAGTGAAAAAAGAGAGAGAGAGAGAGTATGTAAGATTGTGAGTAAAAGAAGAACCTATGTATATATACATATAAATATGTATATATATATGGTATCTTGTCATCTCAATTATAATTATTACCGTTATATTTTTATTATTATTATGATTATTATTATTAATCATTTTCTCTTTAATTTTTTTTTCTTTTTTTTTATAGATTTTACTTTTTAAGATTTTACTTTTCGTTGACTTTAGTTTTCTTTTTTTGTTCCTTTATTTTTTTATAAGAAATCGACACGAATTTATATCGTCGCTGATTCTGTTTATTCACCTATGTATTATTATTTGTTGCACACACGAATTTGTATACACATACAAATATACACTCACACAACCACGTAAAAACACATATACAGAGTATACACTATCGTTACGCGTTAACGCGCAAATATACATATATACATATACATATTTAGACATATTACGTTAGCGAATAGTGTAATTATATATATATATATATATATCGTGTAAAAAGCCGTTATTATTTTCTCGCGAGTTTACGAGACAAAAAAGTTAAACTTTCCTATTTCATCAAGGATTCCTATTTCATCTTCTTTTTTGATAGTTTGTTAACGTTGTTTTTTTTGTATGATGTTTGATATAATCGGTGCTCTAATGGCGCATCAGAATAATAATATATTACTATTAAATATTATAAAAGTTATATATATATATATACATATTATATATACACATACAAACATACAACACATACATACATGTTCCTTTGTTAATACCATTGTTGGTTAATCATCTGAATTTATTTCAATTTCTTATACGGCCTGTATAAAAAAAAATCTTTTTGAGAATAGATATATCAGCTATATTTTTTAACGTACGTAAATATGCTATATACTTTTTATTTAGCACGCAAGCAACGTTCGTTCGTCGCTTTTAAAAGAAACGACGAAACAATAGATGACGAAAATGAGCACAGGGATTCGACAATGACAGAAAAAATTTTCTCGAGTGTCACGACAAAAAAACACACACATATACATACACATGTATACACACAGGCTGCGATCCCAAATATTTAACAAAAAAAAGGAAAAGAAAAAGAAAGAAAAAAATGGAATAACTCGCGTGTGATATACTTATCAGTTTGTAAATTATTTTTTGTATTTTTATATATACATACATATACATATAATATATTATATATAACGTATGCGTATATATATACATATGTAGAAGAGCAAATGCCCGCGCATATAGATTGCAAACAAGTATACATAGACGTACACATATAAGTACACATACACACACATGCGCGCGCAGAGATATATATACAGAGAAGAAACGGTGTGTGTTCATGTCATGGAGCGTCGTTTTATTCAACAAAGAGAAAGAAAGAAAATTTGAGAAAGTAAAATATGACGCGTTGCATTCTCGTGAATGCATCGATCACACCAACGATATTTTCAAATTAGTTGATTGCTAATTAATAGCCCTTTCGTTGATCGAGAGCAGCGCTACGCATAATTAGTAGCTTCGAAAACGAATCGCAGTGTATATAATATGTATGTATGTAATCGATACATATATATGTGTATATATATATATATATATATCACCGTTTCTATCTTTGTCATTTCTTTTTTTAAAGATATGCGTAAATATACACTCATACACGTACATTCACACACAGTAATTTTAATTCCACACGCGATTGCCCCCTCTTTCAGTGATATATGATATATCAGTTCGTTCCCTATTATTTGTACCTTTGTAATTTGTAATCTTTAAACTTGTCAATGCTTTGTTTATTACTATAATGATGATGATAATTATTATTATTGTTATTATTATTATTATTATTATTATTATTATTATTATTATTACTATTATTATTATTATTATTATTATTATTATTATTATTATTATTATTATTATTATTATTATTATTATTATTATTATTATTATTATTATTATTATTATTATTATTATTATTATTATTATTATTATTATTATTATTATTATTATTATTATTATTATTATTATTATTATTAATATTAATATTATCATAATAATATTATTATATATTTTAAATATCTATCGATGTTGTTTTGTTATTGATCATTCAATTGACGCGATACACATCATACATTTCTATCATTGTGTTACACGCATAAAGGACAAGTGAATAACGAAGAGTGAAAGAGGAGAAAGAGAAAGAATAGAGTAAAAGGACGAAAGAACATGTAAAGAAGAGAAAAAAGAGAAGAGAAAACTACGCAAAAGAACTCCATTTACGGTGAACCTTACAATTTTATATCTAAAGATTAATTTAGCATGCATGTTCCTTTACATACATTTTTCAATATATATTTGTTTGACAGATTAAAATGTAAAAAGGATTGGGAATCAGCACAATTTTGATATAGTAAAAAAAGAAAGATAAAAGAAAACAAAGAATGAAGTAGCGTTTAGACACCAAATTAAATTTCGTTTATATACTTTTTTTAATAGAAATTTTTTATTTTTTCAAAGATTAAAACAATAAAACATGATTGGATTGACACGTTCTTCGCATAGTAAAACACGATTTTGGTATAATAAAAAAGGGGGAAGATGGAGTTATGGATCAAAAATAGCAATTAAATATAATCCATGCCACGTATACGATATAAACCATTCGACGAAAGGAAATTTTCTCTGGATGCCATCCTATAAATTTTTAACATATTGAGTGCCACGGGGATGAGATTTTGGAATGAGGGAGTTCTGCGTTCAAAATGTTTAAAAAATATATGAGACTAATATAAATAATATCATAGTAAATTCATCTGTATCTTTATACTGAACAAAAAAAGAAACATTAGATGGACATATCGATTGAAAAAAAAAAAAGAAAAAAAGAAATTGGCTTTGAAAGCAACGCGTTAAAAAAAATAATCCATCAATGGGGTTGCTCGTCCTTACTTTTCCCTATACATTTCCACTTTAAATCATCCTAACTTTCTCTTTCATTCCTTTTCGTCTTCTTTTTTTTCTCTTTTTCTCGTAAAAGACACTCGATGAAAGAAGCTAAATTGATACTAGAACGTGACGCGATCGCTATGGTTATTTTGCAATTAAATTCGTACTGTAAACAAAGCAAAAATTAGAAAGAGAAAGAAGAATTAAATGTGCGCACTTCATTGAAAATGAATTAGGCCAACTTAAATGGAAACATAAGACGCTTTTAAATTAGCAAGCGAGGGGCCGCTGATTTGTTTTGAAAAAATTTGTATCGAAAGAGAACGTTCGATAAATGGTCGAATGTTAATATGCCAAACGAAAAAAAAGAAATGAATGAAAGACAAGATATATCTGAGGACGTCATTAGCAATAGTGAAGTAAATGGGAGAGGAATGGATGGATGGATGGATGGAAATCGATGGCAAAGGCCGGTCGCTTGTGATTGGCTAGGACACGTTAGTAGTGATCTTCAATTGGAGGGCGTCCTATTAATTGTTGGAATTTTTGTAGTTTACTAAGAAATACGATTCACGATATGTTATTTGTATATGTATATACGTATACATATATAAACATAATATTTATATACATATATATATATATACATACATATATTATTATTATTATAGTTAAATCGTTCTCTCGAGTTCTTGCATTATGAGTCCGATAAATTTTCTGAGAGGGAAAAGATATGGGAAGGGATAGAAGATAAACGAAAATAAAAAATGCCATGAAAGAAAGCAAAAAATGATAAAAAAGATTTCGCGTTATGCGACTACTTCCATGCTTTCTCTGCATTTCGAACTTTGAAAATGTTTACTTCATCTGTTTTCTTTTGCTCTGTTTTGCACATCGTATATATGTATTATATATATACGGTATATATAATATATATATTATATATATATTATATATATTATATATATATATTATATATATATATTATATATATATTATATATATTATATATATATATTATATATATATATATATATATATATATATATTACGATTTTTCCGATATAAAAGAAGAAATAAGAAAGGAAGAGAAAAAAAGGAAATCGAAGAAGTGAATTCGGTAGCTCAGTTAAAGGGATTTTTGTATTCGATAATAATAACGATAATAATCATAATATAAAGAGAGAAAAAAAGGAAAACATAGAAGTTAAATCATATAGGGGGAGGAATTATTTCTTCTCGAGTGAATCTCAGTTTGCCTCGCTTCCAACCATGCTCGTGAACAACTTGTCTCATACGATGGATGTGCAATTAGTCAATGATTATTTCTATTAGTTTGTGTGTGTATGATAGTCCGTTTTAAAAGGAAAAAAAGAAAGAAAAAACAAAAGATTACACATTTCATATAACACGACAATGTATTCGTATTATACACAAGTCACATAGATAGCATAGTTTTAATAACATTGTATTTGTTATTGAAACAATGCATCTTTGTCCTGAACGTATTCCTATCTATTATCAAAAATAAATGAAATATTTAGTGCTTAAGTTTAATAAGACATCTTTTTTTACTGTGTTATACAAACACAAATCACAATTTTTATATCATGTTATATGAGATTGTGTTTAACATATATTTGAAAAATGGTATTGACGAAAACTGGATAAAGTCCGATAACGATTGATAAGAGTTAGATAGCTTCTTCTTTTTTTCTTGTTTTAAATTAGAAAAGAGATAAAGAAAAAGAGAGATAGAGATCATTTGAGAGATAGAGATCACGAGTCATCAAAGGATCGAAATCGCTCCTAATTTGTTCACCTATCATTTAAATCTAGTTTGAAAATTTCCACCAAAAGCAAGAGACCCTTCAGTCAAACTAGAACTCCTTCAATTATTTAACTACGCTCGAATCGAGTTGTGACACTTCGTCCTACGACAAAGTCAAGCTCGTATCATGCTCTCCACACGTCATCAATGGCAAGTCCGATCGGTCCGAAATGTCATTCGCATATACACTTCCCGTGATATTTAATATGCGAACATGAGTATTAATTGTAATTAATAAATAGATGAATAGACAGATAGATAAATATATACATACATGCATATATGTAATAATCTCAAGAAATACGCGCATCTAGAGGAAAATAATAAATGAACGGGCGGAAGTAAACGAAAGAGAAGGACAGAGATAAATAAAAAAATATAAAGAATAAGTTCATTCGTTGTGCGTGTGTGTGTTATGTTATATACAAATGATACAGAAGGAGAGAGAGAAAGAAAATATGAATGAGAGAAAAAGAGAAACAAATGATCCGATGATAAACACGAAATTACTATTCTTTGTTACTTCTTTATAATTAAAACAATAAAAATGATAAAAATATATTAAACATTTTTATTTGAACAAAGAAACAACGATACGATTTTCTTTTGCAAAATGAATGTCATCGAGATCATTCGTATTTTTAATTCATTATTTACGGATTGAATATTAGAATCATTCATTAGTTTACGAAATTAAATAAGACAAGAGAGTACATGTGTACAACAATTTATGTAACAATTATTGAGTTAGTAATCTTGAAAATTGGATAGTGACGAACATTGATTTATGACGTGGACGATAAGTATTTCGATTAAAGGTTACGAAAATTAAATTACTTTTTCTCTATTCGTTAGATTATTATTTTCTTATTTACGAAGAGAAACAAATAAAATGTTACGAGTTGTTTACACTAGAACTATTCCAGATCTCATTTCCACTTCATTCTAAAAGATTCAAATTATTGTCTCTAATGATTTCAAAGTTTCATTTCAATCATCTTGTATACATAAATATCTAATGAAAAGTTTAAATAATCATTATTTTTGCAATAATGTCGTATTTATTGACGCTTTCCTTGTTTTTCATAAAAATTTTCAATTGATCGTTCTACGAATTCTCAAAATTAAATTGTTGTCAGCGTGTATTCGCTCGATCATTCAATAATCGATTAGATTTTTCCCTTTCATCGAACATTCGTAGAATTCCGCTCCTTCGAGCGATGCTAATGTATCGAGAATATATCTGTTATCAGAATTTTATTTATTTTTTCATATCTTTAGAAAGAAATCACGATCGAGCGTTCGAACTAGGATTAAGGGAAGTCCACGAATGGCTAACGATCCAATAGGATGAAACAAATGAACAATTATATGATCACTGGACTTACCTTTTCCGCTTGTTTTCTTATAAATTTGTTATAGTATCTCTTAAGGTACATATCCATTTGTTATGTATACTCCTATCGTATCACCGTCGCGTATTAATGTGGATAGGCAAAGTTCGTATGTTCCGTTTTTATATAGAGATGCACTGATAATGCGCAATGATGATACGGAATGATGATACGCAATAGTGATACGATACGAAGATATGCAACAAGTGGACACGAAAGATATCCTCATAACTGTAACGCAAATCAAACCTAAAGTGCACACACGAAAATTAAAAAGGGAGAAGGTTCTATTTATTTAAAGGTCTAATTATCATCATTGTCATCATCATCACCATCATTATCCATCATTGTCATCATTATTATTAAACATCGTTGTACGCACAATATAAAAATCCAAAATCAAAGATAAAAGAATATATAACGTAAAGAGTATCGATATTAGATGAAAGAAACTAGACGACAAAGAAAAAATAACTTCATAATCTCACGATCGTTATTAAGATCAAATTACAAAGAGTTATTATTGACGAAGATGTAAAAGAAAGAAAAGAAATGAAAATATGTAACAGGGTCGTAATTTTAAATCGAATCTCTCGAATCGAGAGCTCATATAAAGTTCATTCTTAATTCATTTGGAAGCAAAAAGTGATTAGTGAGATTAAGAAAGAAAAAAGGAAGTTTGCAGATTAATGAAGATACAAGGATGTCTAATGATTCAATATTTATTTCATATAAATGTATCTAACCTACTATGAAATAGAGGAAAAGATCGGTAAGGATCAATTGAAATTGTTGAAAAAAGTGATAGAAAAAAGATGAGATGGAAAGAGAAACAGAGAGAGAGAAGAGGAGATAATTTGTTTGTTTCGCGACCTATCATATGTGTAAAGAGATTATAAACTTCGAGAAAACTTCTTTTTTTCTTACCACCTTTTATCAGCTAGTATACGTATGTACGTACAACATACAGCTAATTAAGTGAAGATAAAAAAAAGAACAAAAAAATAAGCCGCTGCTGATTCAATGTCGATGTGTCATATCTATTTCTACAAGCCCTAAAATACGATCTCTCTTTACGTTTAATTAATGTGAATACGTAACAACATTTGTTAGACAAGTGTTATTAGTATTTATTATAAATAGTACTTGGATTAAAAAAAAAATAATGTATGGTCTCTCGCGCATCCACGAATGCGCGTCGGGTCGATGGCGGATCGAGCAAGCAGACAAGAAAGAGAGAGAGAGAGAGAGAGAGCGAGAGAGAGAGAGAGAGAGAGAGAGAGAAAGAGAGAGATAGAAAATATGCAATAGAAAAGTAGAGCCCCTCCGTATATAAAGCGCACCCATTACTGGAACACCTTTGAATATATCCGATCCGATCCGATCCGATCCGATCCGATCATGTCCAATCCGTAACGGAAAAAGAAAAATGCATGGTTTCCAATTAACGGATTTTACGACGCAATATTATTCTAAATTCGAACGAAGACTTTTTGAGGATGAAAGAATAAGAATTTTCGTTAATCTCTGTTATTATTATTTTTTTCTTTTTAATTGATTTGTGAAATACCGAGACATATATATATATATATCTTTTTCGACGACCAATTGCGACATTGCGTTATATTCTTTTCCTCAAAATCATTCGTTACGGAAAAACGTTAAAAAAATCTTACGTTAACGGAAAAAAATTATGCTACTGCATAATCAAAATGATTGAATAAGACATGTGAAAGGTATAAAAAAACAGAAGAAAAAGTGAGAGAGAGAGGGAGAGAGAGAGAGAGAGAGAGAGAGAGAGAGAGAGAGAGAGAGTAGGAGAGAGAAAGAGGAAGTGTGCAAGGAAATTTGAGAGAATGAAGCAAATATGACGATTTGTTATTCGTGGGCGCAACTAATCGAGCAGTCTCGAAGAACGCAGCTACATCTCGTATATAAATATTAAAGATTAAATAATCCTTCGCATAAGTACCAATTAGACAAGCAAAATTAAGGTGTTTATAAAAAGTATAACAAAAAAAAATGGAAAAAAAATTAAAAATACAAAAAAGAACGAAGTAAACGATCGATTTGAGGTTACGCGGCAAATTTAAACGGTATTCATGCGTGAACTATACGGGAAAATGTTGCCAAAATAAAAATATTTGCAATATGCGTTACTATAACGGAATTGCACGAAACGGAAATCCATGGAATTTCTTTAGCGAGCGCGATTAATTCGAATTTTTCTGTGGGAGTTAACATTATTTATTAATTCGGTTTTTTATAATTAATCAATTAATTTTTTCAGTTTAATCTGAACAATGAATGGCGTTTACAAAAGAAATTAAAAAACCAAAGATCGTCCAAGTTGTTTGCTATCTATCGTGAATTTTTTTAACGAAACTTTTTTCGAACATATACGCGTTCTCTTCACTTTTTTTCGTAGTTTTCTATTCGATCGACATAGAAAAAGAAAAAAAGGAACAAAAATAAGTTCTTAATAAGATTAATTTAACGATTAATATAAAAAAGAACAATATCGCGAGCGCCGTTGGCGCAAGATTTTTATCGATCGCACAAAACTTTATACTAATTAATATATTAACAAAAAAAAAAAAAGAAAATAAGAAAAGAGAAATATTTTCACAAAACGAAAATTCTCTTATTCTTTTCTGTTTTAATTCTTATTATTTTCCTGAATAGGAAAATCTCGCGAACGAAAGAAACTCCGCATTAACGTTTCCGTAGTGTCCAAGAATGCGCGACATTTTCTTTCCCAGCGAAATTTTGCCCGACAATTCTTTGTCCGTAGTACCACGAATACATTAGCAAAAGTATATTGCTTCGATGCTACACTTGAAGTTAAATAATAATAAAATATAATAATAAAAAAAGAAAAAGAGAGATATAAGAGACATACACGGTCGAGTCACGAACAAAAAGGACGAGGAACTCGAGAAGCGAAGAAGAACGTACTACATCAATTGTTATTGTTATAATTATAATTATTATTATTATTATTAATTATTATATATAATTAATATTATTATTATATCATCACTGTTTGTATTACAAGTATAATTATTACAAAATATCTCTGAATTAGTAAGATTTCAAACGAGATTATATATATATATATATATATATATATATATATATATATATACGCTAAAGAAAAAAAAAATAAGAAAAACAGGAAAAAAAAGAAAAAAAAATTCAAGTATCTTGAATGTAAGAAGTAGCGCGCGGCCATACGATAATTCACTTTATATTTCTACATTAATAATATTTAAAATACACATAATAACTTTAGTGAGAGACGGAAGTTTTCCATTCCGGATGAATAAATAAATGAAAATAAAATAATAAAGGTATATATATACGTATATACACGTACATATATATATATACATATATATATATATATATATATATATATATATATATATATATATTGATAAAACTTTGAAAAAAATGAGAAATAAAAGGTATGACGTATGTCTGTATACATGTGTACAATAGCCTATAATTTTTCATGTTGTTGTACGAATTTTTAAGTTTATATTAAAATATTTTGTGCATTCATAAAAAAAAAATATCAATACTCGTCTCGTAATGAGTCTTCATGCCTTACCTCCGTATTCCATCTTAGATTACGTGGTTTATAGTACTTTAGGTTTGAAAATATTCTAATACTCATTCCATTTTTCCATGATAGTTATTTATTTTTCAGCATAATGTTTCAATATAGAATTTGTTCTTGGAATTCATCGATGAAGATCGTAAGGTTCAAGAAGGTTCGTTTATATAAAAAAAAAATGCGAAGAGCAAATTTATATCAATAACCTTTATTTACTGCTACATGCAAAATGCTACAACTTATACGTTGCATATATAAATATGCCTTTTACGATAAAACCTATAACACTTTCCTAGTTTTCTTTTGTCCCACGATTAGAACGATACACCGAGTAAATCGAACGAATCATCTCTTGGGAGTAATCAAAAACTCCTTTTATTCACTTTTACTTTTATTATTTATTTTTTTCTTTATCATTTATTTCTAAAAAACAATTGAAATCCCCAAAGTCTCTCTCTCATTTTTGTTTCCTCTACCCCTCTCTCATATATAATCGTATATCTGACGATAACTTGCATCATCTTCATCAAAGGGGATACTCAATGAATATACGAAGCTTATTTAAAGAAAAAAAAGGAGTATGAGTGTGACATTACTTTTGAATAAACATATATATATATATATATATATATATATATATATATATGTTTATAATATATATATATATATATATATATATATATCTATATGTTTATAATATATATATATATATATATATATATATATATGTTTATAATATATATAATAAACAATAAACGTGTAAATATAAGTGTACAATGACTTTGTTTCTATGGCTATTTACACGATCGTCGTGTCGTAAGTTAATTGAATGAGTAGAATCCGACGATGATGATTATTGACCAAAGTTGATAGCCGGAAAGATAGTCTGTGAAAGTACATATACACATACATATATGAGCGAACGATCGATCGAAAGAGCGAGCGAACAAAACAGTAAGTTTTCTCGATAAAAAGGATTGTGTAGTTGCTATTACAATATTAATAATGATATCCAAGAGAAGGAAGAGTCGCCAGTTAACGTTCTCGAATGAACATTATATATGTTCAAACGTGTTTCATTAATCAGAGACAACATTGAAGAAGAAAGGAAGGCTCGTAATAAAAAAAATCAATGCTATCTGGATTCACGAATTGATTGGAAATGTGGATTAGTCCGTAGCTTCGTGAAATTTAAAGTAATGAATCTTCATAGCTCTATTGTTAGGATACTTGATATTGCAACGAGGACAGGTCGCATTAACGGCACCTTCGACAACATAAGTGGTAAGATCAGTTTCCCTATGAAAATTACTGTTGTTATCAGGTTCATAAGCTGTTCCATGTACAGAGAGCATATGATTAGCTATCTCTTCTCTGCTCCAAACGTGACGATTGCAGAGTTTGCAGCAGAGAATCATTGCTTTGTGCGGCAAACTTTCAGTCTTTAGAGACTGCGATTGAGCCGAATACGTAGGGTTACAGCTGCCTGTGGTGCAACGACTTTTTGGATTGTTTCTATGCTTTACGGAGAAGTGTTGTCTCAAATTTGACAATGCCGAGAACTGTTTACCGCATAAATTGCACGAAACTCGACCATCAGCGCTTGGTATGGGAACGCACTCATTTGTTGATATTTTACCGATCACTTTTATTACTCTTGGTTTGTGGATCAGTTGTTTGTGTTTATATAAAACACTCATGTTCGGAAATATCTTCTTACACAAATGACAAGTAACCGGTTTCTTACCGGCATTGGTTAAATTTAAAGTAAATTCCTTCGCAGCATCTTCTTCTAATTCAAAAACTGTTTTCTTTGATTTGTATTCCTCGCTGGAAATTCGTCGAGTACTACTATTCTGTGCTTGATTAGACCGTAATGAAGCCTGTAAGTCACTGTGGAAAGACATTCTATGTCGTTGCAATGATTGATTGCTACTGAAGATTTTTCGACAAATGTTGCAGAAGAATTGAGCGTTCTTTCTACCGAGTGATTGAAACTTCATCGAAGCTACCGTGTTTGCTTTGTGAAGCTTTTTGTGTTTTGTCAAGACTTTCTTAGAACTGTAATGTTTGCCGCATATATCACAAGGGAAAGTTTGCTTTTGTAAGTCGCTCAATATCGGATTCGCTTTATGCCAATCCATATGTGTTTTTAAACTCTTCTGATCAGGAAAAATATTGGTACATAACTGACATTGAAGTTCGTCACCTGAAAAACTTTTCTCTGGTTTGTTACGAGCACAATGGACATCCCACAGATGTTTTCTCAATTCAACTACATCTTCGAATTTGCCATCGCATACTTGACACTGGTAATTGTTCTGTGGCTTCGTAGGTGGTGGATTAGGAAAAGATTTTCTTGCTCTAGCTGGACGTTCAGGCGATGTAACAACTAAACTACGGACGCTGCCCTCAGTAGGAGAGAGCGAAGTTGCAGTTTTAATCTCATTGTTCAAGAAGGATCGAGTATACAAACGCGAATTTGCTCGGTTGTGCCAGCCTCGATGAATCTTTAACGAGGCTTCCTCTAAAAAGACTTTACCACAAATATCACACTCTTGATTACCAGATTTATCTCCGTGAGCACTCCTACAATGGAGATCCAAATTAGCTTTGAAAGTAAATGTTTTAGGACACTGACGACACATCAGCATGACTTTCGTTTTGTGATCAAGTCTCGCATGACGTTCGTAAAGCTCTTTAGTTTTGAAGGATAATGAGCAACGTATACAAGTAAAACGTGCTTTGCTGTCCTTGTGAATATTCCTAAAGTGTCTTCTCAGATTCGGATAATTGGAGAATATCTTTCCGCATATGTTACATTCGTTTCTTCGTTCGCCAGAATCTGAGATCGCACTTGCATTAATAGAATTCATTCCTTGTGAATTATCGTCGAGTCGTTCATATTCAACGCAAGAACTATTGGCGTTTCTTTCTTGTGGATCTTCGATACCATGATCTTTCATATGAATTTCTAAAGCACCAGCGCTGCTAAACATACTACGGCAAATAACGCACGAATATATCTTTACTTTTAGATGAAGGTTTTTATGTTCAGCCAATTTAGCTCTCGTAGTAAAATCCTGATCACAAAGATTACAAACATATCGTTGACTGTCGACGCTTCGTCTCGATACCGTAGCTTCCTCGTTGTCACTCCACGATTTTAAAGGACTCTGTCCACGATGAGGCGACATAATTTGATTACTAGCAACCGGCCGATGATGTTGATCCACGTTCATCAGCCGATGCTTCTCGTAATGCGTCAGATAATCACTCGGTGATCTGAATTTAGCGTTACATTCGAAACAAACGAATTCTTTCTTCTTATGATCGATAGTGATATGATTATGAAATTTTTTAAAGACAAGATAAGTCATACCACAATGAATACATCTGTAACAAGTTCTTACTTCCGGTGATAACCTGATACAGATTACACGATGCTTTAACAGATTAGGTTTGTATCTGTAAATCATGCCACATAAATCACAGGCGTGGTTATGCGCTGGATCGCCATTCTTGTAAGGTCCAAAAATGACCCTATTCATCTGAGATGTTTTCGGCAATATTTCTTTCTTCGGGCACGGCAAAGGTGCCATAGGTTGTAACTTGGGCGGAGATCTCATTGGTGACATCATTTCTTCGTATTGTTTATCCGAATGTTTTGATAAATGACTTAATAATTCCTTTCTGTTTGGCATCGGTCGTAAACACATGTTACAAGTGAAATACTTTTCGTCTCCTTCTTTAGGTATAACTAACGCGA
This sequence comes from Vespa mandarinia, assembly GCF_050613455.1. Lineage (NCBI taxonomy): Eukaryota > Metazoa > Arthropoda > Insecta > Hymenoptera > Vespidae > Vespa > Vespa mandarinia. Next base: position 9,039,317 of record NC_140811.1, on the reverse strand, counting down.
TTTTCATAGCACACTCGAAGGATGCACTGCAGTGTAATTTGTACATAGAACGATCAGAAAATTCCGTTAAACATGCGATACAAGTGTATGGTCTTAAGTCTGGCATATGTTGACGAATATGAGAAAGCGTATTTCTTCTATCGATAAAAGTTTGCTGACACGAGTAACACGAGAATGTCTTCAGTTGGCTGATTATATTTTGTTGTACCTCCGTCAATGGTGCATCGTTCTCCATACTCGTTAATTCGTCTTCCACATCTTCAATCGATTCTTCTTCATCAACAGACATCGACTTAGATAACTCTTTATTTTCGCATTCGTCACTATGAAATCTTTGCATGTGTCTTATATATGTGTACTTAGAATGTAAATTTATTTGACAATGAGTACACTTTTGTTTATAAACCCGAGTACCTCGGAAATGTGTATGAGGACCACGTTTCATCTTCTTTCTACTGCTTGGAGTAGCTGCATTTGATTTTTGAGTCGAGTCAGCTTCCATAATTCTGTCTTCTTTACTAGCGATCGCCATTGGATTCAATAGTAATTCATTATCAGTGACTGATTCTATTTCTATTGTACAATCAGTATCATAATCATCTTCTGGTTCAGTTTTTATCGATACACCATAAAAATGTTTATCCAGTTTATGCTCCTCCCTGTCTGCATTCTTCGATGGAATTGGCTGAAAAGCTTTAGATTCTTTATCTTTACGTGTCTTGTCAATTTGTACTTCTGTCCGAGCTTCATCTTTAGAATAAAGTTTACTCCCAGATTTTACATGATTAATGACACACTGAAATGAACATTGAAAAGAAATTGAGAGGAATATTTTACATGACAGAATTTTTTTGTATTTGAACTTACAGAGCTTGATTCATTGTTGGATTCAGATATTTTAGCGTTATCTTCGCAGTAATCTATATCCATAGGTTCCTCTTTTATATTTACAACCTGTTTAATAAAAAAATAATTTCGCATTAAAAATATTTTCCTCCAATATCATCAAATCAAAGAATAACTATAATTATACCACTGGGTTTGCCTGTGGATGAGTTTCCAGCCATTTCTGTAATTTGTCCTGAGAACGAAAACAAGTTTCCTTGTAGCTGTACCACTGATTTACATTGTTTACACATGATGAACATATCAATGTAGATACTTTGTCGGTAGACAAAATCTGAAACAAAATACAAATATATGTTAGGAATATATTTTATTTCGATTAAGTAATCTTTATATAAATTATCTTGACATGTTCTCTTACAAAATCAGATACAGAAAAAATGTATCACTCATTTGTAAACTTTGAACAAAAAGAAAAAAGCAACATATGAATACACTATACCAAAGAAGAACCATGGGGCATCAATGTGTTTTTCATTTCACTAATAATTCTATAAAAAAGCGCTACCCAGTTTTTAAGAAACTATTGTATTATCGTAAACATTTAATCACGATTCACAAGATAAAAAGCATTATTAAGTGGTTCTTACATCGCCCGCCGTGAACATAACCTCCAAATGAGATAAACCAAATTCGTTCGACGTACAACGTCGCACATTATAATTCGCCAACATAAAATCGATCTCATCAATATTTAAACGCGCGATAAAAAGTAAAACGAACCTGAAGTGATAGGCATGCCTGTATTTTAGTAACGAGTGGCACACCAGCAGAGGAATCTTGTGCCCCGAAGATTGACGATTTTGGTTCTTCAACAGATAGACACAATCTGCACACGTTTTCAACGTTTGATAGTTCAACGATGTCGTCCATCGTGGACGGCAAAATTTCTTGGTGCTTTTTGAAGCACCACTCGAACCGCCACGAATCCGTCTCCTCCTTAGGGCCAGGTTAGGGACGCAGAGTTTTGTTTGTAAGTCGACATTTGAATATGGAATCGAGCGGTCCCTTTCAAAGCGTTCCTTCCATTTACTAGGAAGAACCAGTCAGAACGCTTTCAATACCATCGTGATGATGTGCAATACGAGTATGATATGGCAGTGCTGCCATCTGAAGTAAAAATATAAATTAATAGATTAAAACTTGTTACACGTCGAACTATTTTTGACGTACCCATAGTAAGAAAAAAATAGCATACGATTATTTTGAAAAGAGAAAATGTATTTGTTATATAAAAAGAAAAATAAAACCAATATTTGTAATTTTGTGATCATTCTTTATTCTTCGACCTTACATTATCATACATTGTTTGTTATCTTTTGTACACGTTTAACATACACTTTGTATATTTACAATTTATATATATACCTATTACCAATTTATATATATAACTTATATGATGCACATTTCTTTTGTCCAGATACAACATGCTCGTATTCAACGATGGATTTATCATAAAATTAATAAAAACGAGATCAATAAAATTATTCGTATATTTAACTTGTTAAAAAAATATTTAAAAAATCTTAATCATCATCTATACTATTCGTTTGAGCAAATGTCCGTGTTTAAAAATCACCAAAATTTGAAAAAATAATATTCAAGGTGGTATCAAAAATTTCTTATTGAAAAATGATATTATAAGCTCGTTAATCGTTCTGTTAACTATTTGGATCATAAATGCATCGAAATTTTTCGAAAAGTATACTACATTCTATGTGTTTCTAGTAATGGTCAACGTACGATGTCTCAAAATTGTAGATAATTTTTACAAATTTTCATCTCAGCATAACTTCTTTATAAATAATAAATTATGTTTAAATCAACGATCGTCGATCGAAAAAACAATATCTAACAAAACGAATACAACTTATTCACTTCTTTTTTGTTTCTAATCATTTTGTGCGATTAACGACAAAATTTTCTATTATATCAAAATTTTGCAACGAATTGTGTCAAGTCCGGTCATTCCTTGTAATTTTTTTCTTTTTTCTTTTTTTTGAAGAAATTAGATTTTAGCTTGTAATGATTTTGCTTGATTATCTTATCTTGATTTAATCTATATATAAATTCCAAATTACGCATCTTGACGAAATCTATCATCATTTCTATTTTTTTTCTTTCTTTTTAATTTCTATTTTTTGTTGTTGTTGCTTTTTTTAATTCATAAATGAAATGAAAATCAAAATAAATTTCATTACTTTTTTATGTGCTCATAGTCCGTTGTGTTCGAATTAATGAAAATACCATATCACAATTCAACAGCCAACCAGTTCCGGTTTCCATTCCATCGTTCCGCCAATCCAAACGATTAAAAAGATTTACGAGCGAGGGTCTATAATTATGCCGCGATCAAGTTTAGGTTGTCAAACAATTAGAATTGAAGCAAGAACTTCGTTTTGATTGTTGACGTACATAATCCTGTACATTGAATTTCGTATCGTCTGGGTCACTGCTCTTTCTAGCTTTCAATTCTCTACAAAATCGATAGAAACATTTTTATCTAGACTAATACATTTTTACATTTTTATTTGGATTAACAGATTCTAATCGATGAATTAAAAAATTAAAAAGAGTCGTTAATTGAAGAATTAAAAAAAAAGAAAAAAAAAGAATTTATCTATTTTTATCTAATTATTTATCTCTTCCTTATATAAAAACAGAGTAGGTACATACCTAGCTACCGCGAGAAATGCCAATTCGACGTTGAGTCCGGTCTTGGCGGAGGTTTCCATGAAAGGAACTTTGTACTCTTGCGCCAATCGTTCGCCGTCTTCTGTCTTGACCATTCGTTCCTGTCCACAATCGGATTTGTTGCCTGTAATTCGATCCAGTAAACAGTGCGGAGCAGAATATTTAGATTGATGGAATGATGGTAAAATCTGATTAATCATTATAACTGAGATACATTTGTTAGCTTACGATCTTAACCCTCTATAACGTCATATAACTTTGAAGTTAAACACTTACGTATCTATTTTTTTATTTTATTTTATTTTATCGTCACAAATTAGTTGTTACTTCATATCCAAATATATTTTGAAATGCTTTTAAAATATAAGTTGTAATTATTAAAGTATAATTACATTAATAACAAATAAAAGTATAACTTACATTATTTCACATTACATAATTTTCTTGTAGATAGAAAAAAAATTATATTACAGAGAGTTAACGAATAATAATTCTCAACTCCATTTATAATAATAATAATGATTGTGATGATGATAATAATAAAAATAATAATCATAAAGAATTACCGAGCAACATGATAACAACGTCCTCATTGGCATGTTCCCGGATCTCGCTGAGCCAGGCTCTGATATTATCAAAGCTCGTCTTGTTGGTTACGTCGTACAGCAATAGAAGAGCTGAAAGAAGTCACAAACGTGCTACGTTTATCAACAAAGGCGATAAATAGCTAGGAGAGATCTTTTTTTTGCTTTAACCTCACCGTAAAGGGACGATTTTTTTACGAAATAACAAGGACAATAACAATAATTGCAATAGTACCATGAGCGTCTCTGTAGTACGCGTGAGTCACGCTACGAAATCTTTCCTGTCCGGCGGTATCCCAAATCTGCAATTTCACTCTTGTTTCATCGACAGTAACGATCTTATTCTAAAACAGAAAATGAAATCGTTCATTATTACAATTCATTGTTCTAATTGTTTTTTCATTAAATTTGTCTAATGTACGAGCAACGCAATGAGGATCGCTTTCCCATCGATTTGAATTTTGTTTAAAAATGGAAAATATTGAAGATCGTCATAGGATACACAGGATGGAATCTACTTCTCACCCTGAAATCAATGCCGACGGTAGTTATGTAGTTTCCAGATAAGAAACGACCATCGCGAAAACGAGTAAGTAGGCAGGTCTTTCCGACTCCACTGTCGCCCAATAGCATAACCTGAAGTATATGAAGTATATGAATAGGATAAAATAAGAAATAAGAAAGAATTATTTCGATGAAAAGATAACGAAAAGGGAAAGAGTCGATTTTAGGATTGGTAAAGAAAAAATATATATATTGTACATATATATAATCATCCCTATAACATATCATTACAGTTGAATCAGTATAAAAAGAAAGTTTCTTTTCCAAATTTATTCCAGAATCATTATCGTTACCAAATGATATCCTTCTGCAATATTTTTTCATTTTACGGTAATTGCCACGTTCTCAATGGCATATAGATATTTAAGTATAACATGAAAAAATAGAAAGAAAGAATAAGAAAGGAGGACCTTGAAGAAGAAGTCAACTTGATCGGGTGTGGCTTGCTGAGCGGTCGAGTCGAGGTTGTCGAAGCGACGGCTCGGAGGGCCCAACGGATCCTGGGTCCTGAGAGAGGCGGACGAGAATCTCGATGTGTCGGCGGTGGGGACCACCTGGACTGGGTCCCATGTATCACTGGTGGGAGTAGTCGAGCTGCTCCAATCGGTCGGCTCGCTCGTGCCACAACGTGAACTAAACTTGTTACGTTTTGTCACGTTACGCACGCTTTCCTCCACGGTACTCATGGACCCCTGTTACCGGAAGCACCAATTTGCTCTTCTTCTTCTCAGCCACTCCTTGCCGTCGTCGTCCTCGTTGTCTTCCTTGTTCTCCTCTTACTCCTCTTGATCGTCTTGATCTTCCTCGTTGTCTCGTGCCTTTGCTTTACTCTTGCTTTTCTTCGACTTTCTTCTCTCCTTCTCTTGCTTTTCTTCGACTTTCTTCTCTCCTTCTCTTGCTTTCTCTCTTCTCTCCTTCTCTTGCTTTCTCTCTTCTCTCTCTCTCTCTCTCTCTCTTTCTTTTTCTCTCTCTCTCTCTCTCTCTCTCTCTCTCTCTCGTTCACTCTCTTTGTACCTCCTGCCACACAACCTAAGGGTCATTCAACTCCAGACGTAATCGGGACCCGTTCTACCGAGAACGAGCTTCTTCGTATTTCTCTCCTCGTACTTCTTCTCCTTTTCTTTTTTCTCCTTTTCTTTTTTCTCTTGCTACAAACTGCGACTCCCTAACAGACAAAGACCGACCGAGTGAAAGTTCCTTCAAAGATATTACCGAAACCATAAGATTTTTGGGTGCTTACAGTAAGATCTTTCAGTTTACTATTGTTGAATATCTATTTTTTCTTTTCTTTTCTTTTTTCTATTTCTTTCTATCTAAGATCACGTGTTAATAGTTTTTCATTTTAATATCAAATACCTTTCCCAAACTGTTGAGTAACCTTTTCAATCATATAACATAAAAACCTTGATAAAGTGTTGTGATAAATATTGAATATTTTTTTGTTATGTCTCTTTTTTGATAATGAGATGAATAATGAGAGGTTCGTGCGAAAAATATTTCAAAGTTCCATCACAAAGTTGGATCGACTCGAAACAGCATTGATATAAAGCTGAATCAATTCAACCTACTGCTTTGGATTGACTTATATTACACCTGTCGTTCATAAGAGACCCTTTAGTGCTTAGCATAAATAAAGCTTCTTAAGGGATGGTAAACGGGTATGATCCGATTGGTGGCGCCATTCATAATATTACCTCGAACAGAATGTATCTGTATGACGTATGAATAAAATGAAATGAAATGAAATGAAATAGACTAAGTGATTTCTAAGCATGAATTACGAACTTATATTTTCATCGAAAAAAGTTATTGTGAGATGAAATCTTTTATTATAATTTAATAACAAAAAAGATTTATAATAATTTAACTTTTCTCACGCGTTAAAATAAGAAAAAATATTTCTATTAGATATGATATAAAAAAGAAAAATTATTAGAGTTCTTTAATTTCATAGTAAAAAGTGTATAACAAAGTGATAGCATTATTTTTCTATCGTACTAATTTTGTATCCATCAACGAAGTTTACCACATTTAATTGTATGAACATGATACAAATAATACATTAATATTCTTTTATCCTTGGTTTCTTTAAAGGCATCACACACACAAACACAAATTGTAATAAAATTCTCTATTCGTTATTAGTTTACCAAGTTGTATGCTTTTATAAAAAACAGAAAAATATAAATTCTCATCCCGCTCTCTCCCTCTCTCCTCCCCTCTTCTAAGGTTTCAATATTTTTCACACTCAGAGTAACTATGACTGCAGTTGCGAAAGTTTCATCGATTCAACGAGATCTCCCATTGAAGGAGTTCGATCGTCAGAATCTCGGCAAACTTGTAGAGTATCATCATTGTGTGAGAAACTATGAACGGGGAAGAAGGAGCGCGCGCGCGGGGGAAAGCTGCTTATATGTGGGGATACAAAGCCACACATTTTGCTGCTACTAGTAACTAATGTTATATCGTATTTAGTAAGAGACAGGAGGGGGAGGGAACCTCTTTTAGATGTAGAAAGACCCCAAGCAGGAGGGAGGAAGGGGAATAGGGAAGTTCAGAAATGAAGAGGGGGTGAATTATAAAAACTTACCCAAGAATGAGTTTTACCTCTGCTACTAATAAATAAATATAATATATATATTGCATAAAAACCCCTTTCCCCCACTCTACACAAATATAGATTACACAAATTTCCGTTTTACTTACAAATAAACAGAGATTTATCCGTATACAAGCAGAAGAAGAAAGAAAGAAAAAATCGTACCATAGAAGAAGGAGAAAGAGGGGAGAGAGAGAGATATAAACACGCGCGAACGGGATTCGAACCTGCGCCAGAACAGTGACGCGACGTAGAGCGAAGGATCCGTAGACTGGCACGCTAGACACTTCACTAAACGCATTTTCACATAACATATTTAAAATAGTAAATTTATACCATTTATAAAGATATTTAATATTTGTTGAAAATATATATGTATGTTCATGGACACGAAAACATCTATTTATACGATATCGTACGTAATTGGTCTTTTCATAGAACAATTTTATCAAATAGAATAACTATCGCGTTTATTTATCGCGCTGAAAATTTCGAGATGCGTTTGAACAAGTGTTACGTATCTTCAGTGTGCTCGCGCGAGTTACTTTAAATAGATCGACTCCGTTCAGACTACTTTCCATAACTTGTCCCTCGAATCTCTTCTTTCTCGTAGATTTCTTTGTCATCCATCTCGATTACTTATAACTAAAATTTTTCTGCAATTTTTAACTTGATACAATTAATAAGTTAATATTCTTTTTATCGGTTTTTTGCGGGATTAAAAATACAAGGAAGAATGATAAAAGAAGATTCTCTCTATTTTTTCTTTTTTTGAATCAAAACAACGAGAAATAGAATTATAAATCGAAAGAAAATCACGAAGCATAAATGAAATTGAAGGATTTTCTTTACAACGACACAGAGAAATGATATCTAGAGTGAAAAAACTTATCGTAAAAGCAGGAATTCCTCTCTCTCTCTCTCTCTCTCTCTCTCTCTCTCTCTCTCTCTCTCTCTCTTTCTGGCTTTTCTCTTTTCCCTCGTCTTTTTTAGATGCTCCTCTTCTTATTTCTTAGATTTTTACGAAGCTTATATCGAACTTCTTCACCAATGAAATTAACTCTTATCGCTATTATAGTTCCTTCAAAGATCGATTCTCTTTACCATGAACATCGCAAAAAGATTCCCTTCTTTTTCAATATCATCATGTTGTAATTGCCAAGTTCGGTATCATTTTATTATATAGGTGATACGCTATTTGAATAACATTTTTATTAATTAGTTTCACCTATATTATTTGTTCATTTTAAGAAAAAACCTTTTTTTCTTTTAATAAGTACAAGAGAGAAAAAGAAAGAGAAAAAGAGAGAAAGAAGAGAAGTCACGTGATCAACACAGAGTAAGAAAAAGAACCAATCGAATCGACGATGCGCGCGCATCTATATCGTCTTTTTTGAACGTCGCCTTTACGTCGATCATTTGCCCTCAGCGTCCATCTTCACAGCGGGAGATTTGCAAAGAAAAATTAGCAAAAGACCGATGAAATTGTATATTCAATAAATATTCGTTGCTTGTTTCTTCTTCGGTAAGATGCACGAAGATCAAAGAAAACTGAAATACCCGATATACGCAGACAAGACGCCATCTTTTCGGCCCAACAATTTTAACGAAACATCGTTCTTTACTTCAACGAATGGGAAAGTAATGCATTTTTTTCTTTTAGACTTTTTACAAGAGCCATATTGAATATTTAATGAGGTAATATATCCACTCTTAATAGGTTATTACGGATACAGACGCCATGTATCGAAAGATAAAATCGACATAAATTATAAAGTGTGTTGGATGCGACGTTTGCAGTATATATATCTGTATATATCTATATGTGTGTGGATGTGTATATATACGGATGTAATTGCATGACAAATGAACTCGATAAAAATAACATCATCTCACAATGACAAAAATGATCACACGATACATATATATACATATATGCATATCACATATACAAATGATACATATATATATATGCATATACACATTTATAAACGTGTCTAGTAGTAGGTACCTATTTCACAAGATTAATAACAGCTACAGTTGGAGTATCATTACTCTAGCTTTGATACGTATGTTCTTTCTCTTTCGTTCGTTTCTGTCGCGTTTCTCACGATGACACTTTTACGCGCATATATTATCTTCATAGTTGATTAAAGAGAGCGAAACGAAATGATATTTCTTTATTATATGCTAGATAAATTCTATTATAATTTCCATCATAAATTTGTTTGAGAAGTTTTGCGAATTCTATTATTGTCAAAGTTTCTCATTTTTCTTTTAAAACAATTTCATTTTAATTCCTTACGTTTTTTTCCTTCATATTTGATATATTTACAAATTAATTATCATTCAATTCATTACAAAAAAAATTATCATTCCTCGAACGTATAGGATTTGAAATATAAACGAAGGAAAGAAAAGGAAAAAAGAGAAGCAAATGAAAATTAATTAGAAATTCTTGAAATATCATAAAAACTTTGAAGAAACTTACCTACTCCAAAGACAAAAAACGACAAAGATTAATGTTACATCGACTTATTAAGAGAACTCGATTTTCAATAAAGTCGATAAAATCTTACCTAGTTTTTTCAGCGTGATCTTCGTATGTTTTGAAAATCTTAATAAAAGTTAATTTAAATAAGAAGAAGAAAAAGAAAAAACAGTTCTTTGATCTCTTCAACATACAATGTTCACACTATCTTACTCTCGCGATGTCTCTTCTAGTAACTACGATAAAGCTTTGGCACTGTCAAGCGATTCGAGGGATTTTACCCCCTAGTGGAGTACCACCTGAAGGCCGTGAAGAGGCGAATGAAGAGGAGGGAAGCTGTTGCACACAAGCACATCGGCAACATTCACGAACACACTTGTAGAAATTGTAGAGGAATATTGAGAGAAAGGTAGAGAGAGAGAGAGAGAGAGAGAGAAAGAGGGAGAGAGAAAGAGTCAGTACTCGCACCAACGTTGTGTTCGTGGCTACCAGGAGCCTTCAGCGTTTCTATGGTGACATGCTGAGTGTGCGCCTGTTCCTCGTTTGCGCCGGCGCGTTATTCTCTCTCTTTATCCCTTTCTCTCTCTCTCTCTCTCTCTCTCTCTTACATAAATATATACATTTGACGTGCTTTCATCTTCTCATGGCAACAGGTTTTGGACTGGCCCGGAAGAGTAAAATCACCCGTAGGGAAAGCACTAAAAAGCAGCCTAGAACAAAAGAGAAACCATACGTGCGAATCGATATCGATCTCGTTCGAAACTCCCGCCAGTTCTTAGAAGGAACCTTAAAAAAATTGCCCGGGAAACAATCGTTTCTAGGACAAATTATTGTTGATAAGATAAGTTTAATAAGGTATACATTTAGATAGAAATTCTATAATCTGTATTATATTTCTGATATGTTTTAAAAATAGACATTAGGAAAATCCGCTCAATTTTTAAAGAAAAAATCATTATAAATAGAAAATTTGTATTAAAACAGATATGTTTAGATAAAACTTCGAGATCTAAATATCTTAATGGATATATATTGTATATTCGATTCGTTTCATGAATAGAAGCTATAAGAAAAGTTTATTGGATCAGTTTTTACAGAATATTTAAATAACTTTTAATAAAAATCGTTATATATAATATACTTTTTTGTTGAAATAGAACTTCTACTATCTAAATATCCCAATATAAGCATATATTGTATCTTTGATTCGTTTCAGAGACATATACCATCTAAAAAATTCATTCAAAGGCATAGTTCTCTCAGTATATACATACCTATAATATATAAATAATTGTTAGTAAACTTATTTCTACTAAAACATATACATAAATAAAATTTCTGTAATATAAACATCTTAGTACGTGTATATTATATCTATGATTAATTTCAAAGGCATATATCATTCTAAAAATCCACTCAATCAGTTTTCTCTTCCTATAATATCTATACGTATGTACGTACTTATATAAGTTATCGAGAGGAATTATCGAGAGGAGTTTGTTTCTCAAGGAGTATCGGTTTAATCTCGTTGTCCTCTCGTTACAATCATTCGTCGATCGATCTTCTTTCTCAAGAAAAAAGAGGAAAGAACACTTGTCATCGGACCTTGTAGATCTTATACGCGATTTGTATAAAAGTAGCCGAATACCTCAGTTGCATACAGATACGTAAAATATTTTGTATTTATGAAAACTAAAAACAGGAGATGATTCCTCTGTCCCATAGGAATTCCGTGGAAAACTGACGAATTCGAAAAGAAAAGATCCGCTCATTGAGAATACATACATATATGAATAAAGAAGAACTTATGTGCAATGCATTATGCTTATTGGATGATGTGAGTATAAATATTAGTTGTGTATAAGGAATGTCGAAGATCGAATAAGCAGAACGGAGAGGAGAATGTAAAAAGAAATGAGTCAGAGGAAAGAAGAGAGAGAGAGAGAGAGAGAGAGAGAGAGAGAGAAAAAGAGAAAGAGAGAGAGAAATACGAGTTCGTGAATCCGCTAGCACACGTAGGTACGAGCAAAAAGTTCAAAACGCGATATCTCCTGCTTTTAAAGATCTCCTCATTGAGACTCGATCTTCTTTTTCGAATAGATTTCCTACCGATCATCCCGTTTGTTTTCATCATTAAAATTCTATATACGTTTGTAACGTTTATTTTTTTTTAATGACTTTTTCCATCAACATTTAGTATTCCTTTTCTGTGAAGAATTGTTCATTCGAAATGTTCTTCTAATTAATTAAACGATAATTGAATGAGTGTTTAGAAAAAGAGCATTTCTTACAAATTTTTTGAAAGGAGATTTTGAACATTATACTTTATATTTATAGGTTTATATTTTATATTTATTTTTATAAGTTTATACTTTATATTTTATATTTACACGTTATAAAATTTTATACCATGTTATCCTAATATTATTAATATTATTAAGATAATATAGTTCATATTCTTAATGCATTCATTAAAAAAAAAATTATTTTTATTCTTTCTGAAAAATTGATACATACCAGTATCGAAAATAACGATTTTTACACACAATTTTGTATTTGCGATTATCAAACTACTTTCTCATTATTGGATTATTATATATTTTTCAAAGTGGAATAATGGCTTATATTACATCAACTGTTTTTTTAATTGCTACAGTAAGCAATGAATTATTCTTACATTCTTTAGTAAATTTTATAAAACGTAATATATGTCCTTCTTCTAAACACCCATTCTATTACATATGGCTAGCTCTAAGATTATACATTTATCTATATAATGTGTTTAAAAAAATATATATAATATCTATATATAATAGTTCATCTGTGATAATAAAAAAAATACATTTTATCTATATATAGTATTATCATAATACGCTCTTTCTCTCTCTCTCTCTCTCTCTCTCTCTCTCTTTCTTTCTCTCTCTCTATTATATATTATATATTATTATATATTACATATTATATTATTATATGTATATTATATATATTATATAATATACATATATTATCTATATATAGGATGCCGTATTGATACTTCAAAATAGACTTTCTTAAGACTCTAACTGTTGAAGACAGTATATCAAGACATTATACCACATGCATTTTCTACGACCCAACATACTCTAGAAAATCGATAGTTAAATGCTTGTTCTAGTCCTTCATTTGATTGTCGCTATATGGTTTCATTAAACAAGATTTTAAAGGGAAGAAATCATCGGCAATAAAAATATATGGCACTTTTTCTATCGATGTAGTAATACCATTAATGATAATGTTCGTTTAATTTGTTTTTGAAACCTGAATTCTTAAAAATTCCGTCATCGGAAATTCTGATGACATAACAAATTTTTTCTGTGTCTTTTCAGCTGTGGTGTTGAAGTTCTCTATATTGTCGGAGTAACTGCCACAGCTTTCTTCATAGTCGAGTTCTATGAATATTATATTTCGATTAACTTTTATAATGTTCAACACTTCTTTTCATACAACATTATGAGAGTGACATGGATTCTTTGATGATAACAAGATTTTCAAATTGCTTAATCTTTCGACTTAGAGAAAAGGCAACGTACAGCATTCCATGTTTGCTCTTCTTCGTGTTGTGTTCTTTTTATTAAAGTTGAAATTTCAATGTTTTGTAAAGCATCCAACAGATGTCTTTTAAAGTTAAATAAATTTTAACAAAAATTATGTCTATCGCTGATACAGCCATAGGAAGTTCAGTGAATTTGGTTGTCTATCGCAGAGACAGTCGTATGAAATTCAGCGAATATCGTAGCGCCATTACTATTTACGCGTACATTATTGTTGCCCATGATAATTACACTGTATAATGACAAAATCATTTATATTTTATTTGATTATTTAACCCCCTATATGAACTTTCCCGAATTCGAGATCTATCTAAATCGCTTTCTTGCATCCGAAAATACTAGATTCATTTCAATACATCAAAATCCTTACATTTTCAAGATAAAATTGACCATATACATATATAATATATACAATATTATGATCTGATTTTTGACAATGTATCTAAGTATTTATTTGATATATATTTATGTATTAAAAGTCTCGAATAAAAATAAGAGAACGTTTCACGCGCGATTTAACAACACTTCCAATTATCTTATCAAGAATTTTGTGGATAAGAGAAAAAAAAGAAAGGAAGAAGAGAAATGAAATCACTTCGTTATACCCAAACATACTCGATTGCAAAGAATGGATCGAGTGATTTATTGTTTTTTCTATCTTCTTATTCCATAATTTACCGGTCGAATGAAAAAGCAAAGTGATATAGCTACACAAGTGCAGGGTAAGACAAATGTTTCCATACAAACGGTAGCACAAGTTTCAGTTACAAATACGTTATAATATACGTTTGATATATCCTTCCTGCAAGTCATAGCAAACGCGGAACAGCCAATCACGGAGAACATGTGATAGTACATGTCCTAGTATTTAGTTGTGAACTTCTTTGATTCTTTTCTTTATGTGATCGATATTTAGGAGTAATATTCTTTTGATATTTAACCATAGCTTTCAGTTGCTTTCACAGATAAAAATTCATAGGCATAAGATCTAATGACCTTGATAGCCACTCTACTACCCATGTTGACTGATCCAATGGCCAGAAAACTTACTGGAGCTCTACTTTATAACTTGTTCGTAATGTTACGTATGCATATGATTCAAATAGTAAAAATGCGCGTATGTTTCTGAGATAGTATTCTTGAACATAAATGTGTAATATTTGTAATCTGTAACATATACACTTTCAGTTGCACTGATTTACGTTTGACAAAATAATATATTGAAAAATATATATACTTCCTAAAAATATCGATTAAAAAAAAAGAAAATTAAATAAATAAATATATAAATATTATATGACATATATTGTTTGAAAAAATATTGTATTATATTTAATTACAATTTTATATTAATCCTTTCTTAAATTTAATTTTTAACTTTTTTATTAACTTTTATTAAATTTTTTAAGTTAACACAATATATAAATAAGCATCTTAAATACTAAAAACAAAATTACTATTTTTATTTACCTTAAAAAATTCCATATGTCGAATGAAATAACTGAAATTTTAAATGCAGTAAATGACGCGAAAAAGATCGGAAAGGTTTTGTTTTTTAATTAATGTATATTGTTAGAAAAACATATATACAAATATATAAACATTGAAAATAAAAAAATAATCGGTTCGTTTATTATAAAATCTTCTAATCCATTTTTGAAAAAATTGTATCTTTTTCTACGTTTATTTTTGGAGTTTACTACTTTTCTCAACTGTCATCACTAAAATTTATAGACTATTCCTTACATTGTATACAAAATAGCATGCACGCATTTGTGACTCACAAAGACATTCGTTCTGGAAATTTTCCGTTACTATTACTTGCTATTTACCATTTACGTATACGTAACTATTTCATGAATAGAGCTCCTGATCCAGCCATTGACGCACTTGCATACTAGTGAGGTGGTGTCCCGTCATGTTACTAGAATGCAAGGAAGTCATTTAGGATTTATATGAAGATCTGATCCTTCAAAACCAAATACATATGCATATTCAGGTTTCCATCAATGAAGAAATCCTATAAGTCCAGATCCCGCATTATAACATGATTTTCTCTAAAACTTGCATTTTGTTATTTGACATATAATGTAGATTTTCATCATTCCAAAATGCAAACAATAAAAAAACATGGATTTTTGTTCGTATGGAGATTTTTCCTTCATCCCGTGTGTATATATATTCACACCCAATATAGAAGTATATATTTATAATATATATATATATATATATATATATATATATATATAGTATATATACAATATATACACTCAACATAGAAGATATAAGTATCTAGAATATTGAAAAGAAAGATATGTATATATGTATGTCTATGTGTGTTAAAATTCTTATTGTTCAAATATCAGATTATTCGAATGATTCGAAATTCGAGTAGAAATCTGAATCTGAGTGTTTAGATACTTGGATTTAAATTTAAGTATTGAGTATATACGGGCTCATGTACGTGCACATTCAACGGATTCATGTACGATCTTATGTAATGGACTAATATACGGGCTCATATATGAGCTTGTGTAACAGACTAATGTAGAAACTCATGTACAGGCTCATGTAGGGGCTCATGTAATAAGTTCATCTACAGGGTTATATAATGGACTCATGTACGGGCTCATGTAACAGACTTTTGTAATGGGCTAATGTAATGGATTTTTGAAACGGGCCTATGTAAGAGTTCATGTAACAGGCTAATGTAATGGACTCATATAACGATTCATATATAAATTCATGTAATGGATTCATGTAAGTCTTCGTTTAACGTGTCCCTGTAACGGGTTGGTAACAGTAACCTCGAAGACTCTTGGTGATCAAATGTTTAATGACAATATATCATTACGTATTAAATATTACGTATTATATATCATAAAATATTAGAAAAAATCCAGGATTATTGGCCATAAATGAGCAATACTCTGTTTTCTACTAATACAAATAAAATCAATACGTAAACATACTTGAAATTGATTAACATTTTATCCAATAATTGCTATACTGAGATTCTACACAATAAACTACCAATATCAAATCTATTACACAGAAAAATGAAAGAATAAGAACCTATTCTTTTAATAGATGAAATAGAAAACAAGTGCGCACCTTTTCTGCGCACCGATATCGATGTATTTATCAAGGGGCCCGCCAATATCACCCCGACATATCGATGTTCCTCTTAATAATGTCGTCCTGCCAACTTCGTTGCATCCTGACCATAATATTGTATGTATAATATGAGTATCATCGATTCGTCATCGATACCGACACCAATTTTATCAATACGTGTACACTCGTTCTTACAGATACTAGATTGCAAATCATAAAATAATTTGAATATCCGAATTTAAATCAAGCATCGGGTATTATCAAGTAGCCAGATACTTGGATATGCCGGGTCATTTTAATCCACTTCTTAATCGTTACAATTTATACTGTCGTAGAGAACCTTTCATAGCGTGCTCAATCCTTGCTAAGACTAACTCAATGTGTCATTATATATATTAAAGCAATATATGTATCTATTATAGTGAAGCGGTCAATGCAGCAGTCGTATCAAAATGCTTCAACATTCGTTGAACGAGAGTTAAACAAATATTCGGATACATTACTCGGATATTAAAAATTCGAATATCCATAAATCTGAGCAATAGTGTGTGTGTATATGAATATATATCTTTTTCTTCAATATTCTTAAAAAAATCTTCAAATATTGTAAAAAGCAATTGGAAATATTACCTTAATTCGTAAATAATTGCAATTTTATTATAATAAATATTTTATTTATAAATCAACCCAGACACACACAATAATAATTTCCAGTTGAAATAATAATTTTTGCGAATTCAAAACAGACAAGATATTCCTAAAATATCTTGTAAAAATATGACAAACTAGAATTTAGAAAAGTTTTATTTAAATCTTCATATTTTGTATAGAGGTATGCATGGTATCATTATATCAACTCATTGTATAGCTCGTAATACTAAACATCGATCGAACGATCCTCATCGAAGATTTGTTACATATTTATATACATATGTACGTACAATGCATTTAGATGAGAAAGCGATCTTAAAAAGACTTTGCTCGCAGTAAACAAACTACACGATACTCAAGTGTGTCCAGTTAAACTCTACGTTACATACCGTGAAGCCAATACCAACGGTAGCCGCGAAGTTTCCTGGTTGAAAATTTCCAGTGTCAAACTGAACTAGTAATGATGTTTTACCTACTCCGCTGTCACCAAGAAGAATTGTCTGTAACGAATTAAAAATAATCATTATAATAATTAAAATTTATCAAATAATTGAAAAATAATTATACATAATATAATTAATTATTTGATACAAAAAGCGGATATTTTATTTTATACATATTCAAACACAAATGATAAAAGAAAATGATGGAATATTAGTATAGGAAGTAATTTATTTATTATATTATAAAGAATGTAAAGAATTTTGAAGGGAACAACTAAACGTTTTATAATAATATAAAAATTTGACCTTTTTAAAAACGTCGATATGATAAAAAATTTACATATAGATACATATATATATACCTATATGTGCATATATATATACCTATATATATACCTATATGTGCATATATATATACCTATATATATACCTATATGTGCATATATATATACCTATATATATACCTATATGTGCATATATATATATCTATATATATATATACCTATGTGTATGCATACACACACACACATAAACACATATATACACAGAGTGTAACAAAACTTCTCGACAAAGCTTCAGAAATGAATTTTTCATATATAAGAAAGAAAAATAGGTTCTATTAATATGGAACCAGAAATCCTTTATTTTCTTGTTTACATATGAGGAATGCATTCTTAAAGTTTTATCGCACAATTCTGTTATACGCTGTATATTTTTTTATATATATATAGGTATATATTCAAACGTAATTATATAATATTGGAAGTTGTAAAGACAAAAGAAAATAAAACAACATTGACAAAATCGAATTATTTCATCATATAGGGTGTTAACGATTTTGAAAAGAATATCTGAACATTTAATTCAATATGACATAAAAATAAAATCTTTCAGAAACGACGATATAATAAAAAATATGTATATATAAATAAAAATATGTATAAATAAAAATATATATATATATAAATATATATATATTTAAAAGTAATTATGAAATATTTGAAGCAACAAAGACAAGAGAAAATAATCAGATATCGATAGAGATTAATTATTATAATTACAGCGTCTGGACAATTTAATAGGAAACATCTGAATGTTCTTATTTAACATGATAATATAAAAATTGAATTTTGTTCAGATACAACAAAATGCAAGCTCGAAAATTTCGATCGTACCTACCAGCTCTCGTTCGAGTTTTTTTTTGGCTTCATGCTGTATTGGTTTTCATGCATGAACGCTCCTTATCGAAATTGATAAAATCGGTAATAGAACCAAGATTTTTTTTTCTCTTTCCTTTTAAGCTCGGTCATGTTGCCAAATCTATTTCAAAGCGATACCAGTTATTGCACTTATCTTTGATCAAAAATTAGTCTGATGTGCATCAATATCGATTCGTGAAAAATCTTCTCGAAAAAAATTTTGTTATTCTCTAAGGTGATTGTAACCAAACGTCATACCAATAAGTTGATGTTAGTTTAGAGGCGGAGAAACATAGTTCACTGCCCTCCTTTTGTCTTTTCACTCTCACTCTCGCTCTCGATATACGTCACTCTCGAACTTCATTACCTATGTCATGGTGTCGGAAAGAGATTCTCGTAATAAACGCAAATTTTCTTAATCCTTTATAACATCATGCAACTTTGAAATCACATATTTATATATATTAATATTTTTTTTAATCTTATCTTGTTTCTTCATCACAATTAGCTTATATCCCAAGTTAATATTTTCTATTTATAAGTTATACTCTCACTATACTATAATTATATTAATATAAATTTTGTTATAAATTTTGTATTACGTAATTTTTTTTACATACAATCAAGGGTTGTAGAAAGTTATAAATGGTGAACGCACTAATTGCCATAAGGAATCATCAAATTTCAAACTTATGTAAAATCCATTCAAAAATATAATAAACATGGGTTATCAAAAAAAAAAAATAAAGAAGGTGTATTAAAATGTATTAAAAAAAAAACTATAGCATTAGAATTTTTCTTTGTTTTTATTTTTTACAAAAAAGTTACAAAAGATATGACAATGGTTATATAAATTATTTTTTTTTATAAAACATAATAGCGATTAACATATTTATAAAATTAAAATATTAATAAAAATTGAAATAAAAATAATTTTCTTAACGATTATTCGATTTATTTATTAAATTTTCAATCCAAAGATCTACACCATCAGGGAAAAGTTTGCGTTCCTTAGTACACGTACGGAAATGGACGTAAATTACGCTGAACGTTTTCCCCGTCAATTAAGAAGGCTAAGTAATTACTATTAATGGGCAAACGTGTTTTCTACTTGGTTCGCGTTATATATAGCCAACCGAATACGGCGCCTTTGCTCGTAGTACCAGCTTTATATATCGTTGGTGAAAGCGAGGACTACTTTCGAGAGTATTTATATATGAGTATGTGTGTACGTTCTGCCGTATGAAAGATATCTACGTTCATTGCGATAGCTTTTGACTAGTTCGAACGATCATTTCGAGTTAATAACCTTTTCTAATTGCCAAATAACAAACGCTTTAATACATATATATGTATAAATAAATTTTATTATAATAATAATCGATCATCATTTTAACACAAGCAGATGGTAATAATCGTCGTACCTCATGGATTGTGCATATTTTCCGATTCAAAATTAAAGTCTCCTGCATTATCGACGAAGCTATCTATCTTATCGGTCGAGTATTAAGTTTCAATAAAGCGAATTATTTTTTTAACAAAAAAAAACAAAAATGATAACTTATCTAACTTCCTTTAGTTTGATTAGTACTATCGATATTTTAAGCAAAGGTAAAGAATAAAGTCGAGAGAGTGGGAAGTAAATACGTAGATCGGGAGCGGTCGGACGTTTAGCAGCATGTCAACATAACTAGAATAAACATCGCTATTCATCTTCTTACTCGATCGAACAATGATTACCAACCACTTATCCACTTATTTTTAATTATCCACTGTTGATTAACCTGCTAAATGCTTAACAAGTATAAACTAAGTTTCTGATTCTTTCATATATTAATAAATTGTTATTTTTAGAATCTTTCAAACATAAGGATTTCTGTATACTTAACCTCTGTGAAATAAGATTCATATAGCGAACATCAACGAATCAATTCGACGTCATTAATTAATTCACTTTGAAAAATAAATGGATGATCGATCGTAAAAATATTAATAACAAAAAATAAAATAATGAAAACAAATGTTTAAAAGATTAATTCATGTAGTATGTAAGTACATACATGCAACACCGACCTTGTGCGCAAAATCTTCCTCCTTCTCTTGGTCCCGCTTGAAGTTAGCTCTCGCTCTATCGAAGTCACCACTCGCGTGAAACGTCGTGCCATAGCTGTTACTCAAGACCTCGGCTGGTGGTTTGTAGTCACGATAACCGGTAGGGGAAGGAGTTGTAGCCGAACGTTGCTCTGTGACGACAGGAGTGAGTCTTCTCGAAGATCCATTTACTTCCATGTCAAAGACATCGTCGTCCACTGAGCCTTCACCGGTCATAACCTAGGCATTAATGATAAATTAGTTAAGTAATTAAAATATCCAATTAAAAATCATATTCAATTTAACTGAGTTTAAGTTTAAATCTTCTAGATATTCCAAATTTTAAGAATAAAAAATGAGATAAGAGATCGTACTACTCGGTTATTTTTATAAATTGTATTCATTAACTTATGCAATTTTTTTTTTAACAAAAATTATATAATGTGAAACTTATAATATAACATATACATCATAGATAATTATTCTATTTACACATATTTTATAATATATTATATTATAAATATTATATATTAATATATATATGTAGTATAGTATAGTATAATGAAATTATAGATATATATTATAGTATAGATAATATACTTATATAATTTTACTATTATACTGTTATATTCTACTTATATTAGTATAATTATATTATACTAAATATAACTTATCTTAGTAAACATTATAACTCATTATATAAACAATCTGTGATACATTAGTGACGAAAAGAAATTAAGATTTAGTAAATATGAGTATGTAACTTCAAAATTACATTATGGAAGATTAATAATTTTTCAAGAATAACATTCCTTTTAAATGTCCATAAAAGAAGTTGATTTAATAATTCTTAATACGATATTACAAAAAATGGACGTAGTATTCGATTCTAGATCTTATCGAATCGATTGATCTTATCGATCGATTGATATAGATTTTAATAAGAAATTATATTGAAGGCTACTTCAACTCCTCTAAATCCGCCTTTTCAACAATCTCAACCCTGATATACTCTCGCTTATGAAAATAAAACAATTATTTTCTTTTTATAATAAAAGAAAAATTCTTACCTCAAATTCTCGTAGATACTTGAAAGCAACGGCTCTCCTTACGAATGAGAATGAAAAGAGAGACTTTAAAACGGTCAAAGTAAATCGGTTTTTGCGTTGAACCTACGTCGTTATCCTTGTTCAATATCAATTTCATCAGCAAATTGCATACAATCATCCATACATAGTTGTAAGATCATTAGCGAAGAGATATCAAAACTGTTATATATTCATCAATCACAAGCGAATCAAAGGCGAACTTTGAACGCCTTTTTTCCGTCACTTTTATCACGTCACGTGACAATCACGAGACGATCACGATGTCACTTAACAGAAGGATTCTAACGATTGTTTGAAGCTTTTAACAGACAAAAGTAGATCAATAAACGTTCACGGAGTTTCTAAAGATAATTCGAAGCAACTAAATGCAAAGAAGGAGAATCACTTGGAAATCTGAAACTAGGACATCGCGTAGTAATCATCCACGTTCGCGCTATCCTCGACGGCGTACTAGTCTTTTCGTTGCGCTTACACCTCTGGATTACGTCATACGAGGCCAAACGCGTCACGAAGAGAGAAAAAGAGAGAGAACGAGAGAAGGAGAGAAAAAGAGAGAGAGAGAGGAGAGACGCGTGCGCGCATATGTCACCAGGAACGAGGCACGCGCTCTTTACTTTTATCGCCTTATGGCGATATCATCTTTGTTGATGTAGGTTCAGGAACATCTTCGACTTAACCTTGAACATTTTCACAATCTTTGCAACACTTCAATTAGATCAGATATATACATTTTTATTTAATATTGATCGATCATTCAACTTTTCACATTGAAAGATCTAACCAAGATGAAGATCGAACGATCTAAAGTATGTCTTATCAATTAGCAAGCACCTTTTAGAGTTCCCTCGATAGAATGTCGTCGGACGATCGATTGGCTTGCTCCTCGTTACGTCATGGAACAAGACAACCGAGAGTCAGTGGAGAAGTTGGAAGGATGTAGGCGAGGAGTTGAGAGGGAGAAATCGATTAGAGAGAAAAGCACATGTATTTTCTCGAGTAAATGTCAAGAATTTTTTCTTCTTCTCCTTTAAAAAGCAACCTCTATGTTTTCGTCGTTCTTCCTAAATGTTGAGGTCAACAGATTATTTTGACAAACTTTCAGATGTCGAACTTGCTCAAATAAAAAAAAAAGAGAAAGAGAGAAAAAAAAAAAGAGAAGGAAATCTTTTGAATGGAATATCATTTCAGTTCGTAATGCAACGTGTGAGACTCAGGATATACCATGAATTTACAAATTATTGCTAATTTATATTTGATAATGAGACCTCGAACTAATGTAACTCTAACTATCGTAGCCAGGATATTATGTTTTATCATATCGCTTGAATATTTTACTTTTCCTTTCTCGTTTTACTCTCGTTCATTGTTATAACTCGTACTCGCTCGAGTTTGTCAGAAAGATATAGTGCATTTTCTCTATTAAATAACTTAATAATTCATCAGTAATAACTAGTTATCGATTTCGCGTCTTTGCCTTGACGTAGTTTTGAAAGAGTTTAAAAAAGAACAACTAGCTTAGCTAGCTAGCTGGACGATATATGTACATATTTATCGATTTATCAAGCTTATTTTTTCAACGTGTTTCTAAACTAATTCATAATAAACATGATGAAATTATTAGAAAACAAAACAAAAAAATCGAAAAATCAAAATTTTTGAATGGGTTCAAATATTATGCTTTCTTTCCATGCAAATATTAACAATCTTATAAGGAATTTTGTTGAAGTCATATCGATTACAGATTTTTTGTTTATTTTACAATATCAAGAAGATTCAAATTTTTAAGAAGGATCTCAAACAAGCAGTGCCCTCGTCACCGTTTACAAGATCTTCCGAAAATATGGAAACTTTCCACGCTGCCGATAAAATCGCATTCTCGAAAATGAGATTATCAACTCTTGACGAGGATAGGAAAATCGTTGAGAGAAAGAGACAGAGAGAGAGAGGGAGAGAGTGAATGAGCGAGAACACAAGGTTAACTATGGTCATAATACCGAAGTGGTGGCACACAACTAGATGATTTTGTTTGTAGTACCACCGCCATACTCGTTCTGCTAAACAACGGAAAGCTTTGCAAGCTCGCTACAGGATGGCGGCGCTTCAACGAAGAAGAAAACATTTTGACAATTCAACCGAAGGGGAGCAATGACCAATCAGAAGAGTGTCGTGTCGGTACTTTCTAGAATTCGGTGAACACGGCCGCCATTTTCGGCTATTTCGTAGTTAGTTCGACCTCTCTTTCTAGCTTCGACGAAAAATAGAAGAAAAGAGATTGAAATTGGAATGTTTGGATCGTTGATTAATTCGAAAGTATGAATATTTTAACATAGGAATTATATTCGAGTCTTCGTTAATTTTTATTAATTAATAATCATTACTAGAAAATTATTGTTTTATCCATTCTTAATCTCAAATAAATTAGATTATTCGTAGTCTCGATAGAATCATCATCGACATTGGTGACACACCATTAACAAAGCAAACGTCGAGAAGGTTCTATCACTGGTACCGCTAGGTTCATCTCTCTCTCTCTCTCTCTCTCTCTCTCTCCCTCCCTCCCTCCCTCTCTTTCTTTCTCTCTCTCTCTCTCTCTCTCTCTCTCTCTCTCTCTGTCTCTGTCTTTTTTTCAATAACATAACGCAGAGAAATTTGCATCGAATACAGTCACCTCTTTCTCTTTGTCGAGGAACCAGCCAGCATGAATGATATTGAACGCATCAAAAACATGCGTTCCTGTTTCCGTATCGACACAGAGCATCGATGGCGTCTGCGTGGCAGCAGTTAAGCATGCCACCTTGCACGTTTGCGTTCACTTGTCCATGGTATCGGGAGATCATGAAGCTTTTCTTAAATCGTAGAGAAAATACAAAAGAGAGAAAAAAAAGAGAAATAGAAGGGTAGTGAAAAAAGAAAAAGCAAATGTTAGCTAGCGATTCTCTTCCAAAGACCATAAAATTTGTGATATATATACATACTTTTTATATATTTAATATTATATATATTTTATATATATATATTTTATATATATATATATGTGCATGTGTATAAGTACCTATATAATATCACATAAATACTAAAGTATCTCTTTCTTTTTTCCTTATATACTATATAGCATATTATTATAATATAGTATACCGTTATAGGAAAGTATACAGTATAATATATAAGATATAAATTTTATGTAATAATGTATATATATCTACATATAATATATATATATATATATATATATATATCTACATATAATGTATGTATATATATACATATGTATAATATGAATTATTATAAGAATATATATATAATAATAAAATAAGAAAGAGAGAGTAAGAAAGAGAAAAATAGAAAATGATTACAAAAAAATAGGAAGTCTCTTTGGGCGGTTAAATCGGTGCTGCCACATGTTAGAAAAGTTGAATCACGTTCTCTCAGTTCTGCATGGAAGAAACGAGGAGAGGAACTAAGTTATAGCAAGGTTTCAGAAGTTGCAGGAAGTTTGCATTGTATCTCCCCTTCTCTGCCTCTTTCTCTTTCTCTTTCTCTCTCTCTTTCTATCTCTCATTCTCTCTCTTTCTCTTTCTATCTCTCATTCTCTCTCTTTCTCTTTCTATATATATATATATACACACATATATATCTTTCTCTCTCTTTTTCTCACGTATCATAGCTTTATAACACTTCCTACGTACAACTTCTAATGCTTTACAACCACGAAACATAAACGCGTTTAGTATCGAGCATCGAAAACGTGATAACTAAAAGTACGTTTTTTATCTCTCTAGTCGTAATGATACGAATAAGATCGTAAAAATGTATTCCCTATCTTTTTTCTTTCGAAACTTCGAAACTTTCCGCTTCATGTTCTAACCTATAACTTAGTTTTCTTTCGAATAATTTAAGTCAAGAATTCAACTAGTATTTCCAATATAGATGTTTACAATGTAGGCGAATTATTAGATACATTTCAGGATTACTTTAATTTCCTATTTATTTATCGATATCTTTCGAATCATTCGGACAACTCACAGAGATATTAAAAAAAAATATAATATAAATGTTATAGAAAAAAGAATCTGTAAAATGACAATTCGTCGTTCTCATTCAATATTGAATATCAAATTTCAATAACTACATTTATAAATAACAGTTAATATCTAATTTAATCAATTTGCAAATCAAAAAAAAGGAATTTGCTTTGATTCTTTCGGCAAATTAAAAAAAAAAGGTATTAATCAAGAGAAAATATAGAAAAAGAAAGAAAACTGTTAATTTGATTAAATTAGAAGTATCTCCGTCAATGTTGAGATAGAGACAACACCGATGGAGTGGTAATGACCTCTATGCTCGTATGCACTCAACGAACGATTCCACTATGTTGTAGAAGAACGTAGAGAACCAGCGCTGCGCGCGAGTAGATATCGATTTGTCTGCGTTCGGTAGGAAAAAATGTTACTCGGCCTCCTGACGTTCGCCGATATTGGCCCGCAGGGTCAACTCATCGTCATCCTCTTCTTATTTTTCGTCTTATTTTACTACTTTCTTATCTTCTTCTTTTTCTTCTTCTTTTGTCAATACAAAGAATCTATCTCTCCAACATTTACTACTATTACTGCAACTTGCTACTCTATTAATATTAATATTTTTACCATTATTACTATGCTTATATAATTTACTGGCTTTATAACCAAGTCGAACGATTACTTTAGTTCGACTTCAAACTCAACGACTCACATTGCTTGTTTCCTTCATTCTTTACCTCCTTCCTTCTACTTCTCCGTTTCCTTCGGTTCGATTTACCTCCTCGATAGTTTACCTCCTTCGACTGTCTTCTTCTCGATCCTTCCTGATCAAGTTCGTCGCCCGTCACGCACCCGACTCTATTTCCGACACGTTCGACCGATTTCCAACGAGCTCTCGTCCTCGAGTACTATAAAACACCATTTACGGATGCATTTTTCTTTTTTAGTTGGAAAAAAAGAAATTTCGTTGGTAATGAAAAAATTAAAAATTAATTTTATATTATTTATATTTATACTATTTTTGTATTGAAATTTGTATGTGGATTTCCTATTGTATCTACCTGTTCTGCTTTTCGCGATATATATATAGATCAGAGTCTTCCATTTGCCTGTTAAATGTTTTCATTAGTATTTATATATGAAATTACATTTATTTTGAAGTTTTCTATTCGTTTAATTACATCAATGTATTTTGTATAGCTTGTTTTTTATATTTTTTGCATGAATTTGAATTCTTAAGAGCTTTCATAATATTCTAGAAAAATACAAAAGGTACAATAATATCGTAAATATTTTGTCTTTAATAAATATTGACATAAATATTGTCTTTGATAAATTCTTCTTTGATCAAGAAGAACAGATTTTAACTTCACTTACGTTTCGAACACTACAATAATATTTCATTTGCAATATTTTTGAAGAACTGATGTTTCGATAAATGAATTAAATGTAAAGAATTTGGGTCAATCTGCAATTGTTTCGAATGTATAGGTATAAGTAATTTGTTATTGTATCTACTTTGTTTTTTTATAATATATATATTTATTAGTCTCATAGTCGAATGATGAAGGTATAACGTTAAATACTTTCATCAACACTAATAAGTTTATATATAATATATTAACTACTTCATCAACTAAAAAGTAATTTACCTCAAAAGGAATAAGATTGTTAAATATGTTAAGATGCCACAGATGGAAGACAGATTTTGATTTCGGTTGTGTGTTTTATATAATGGAGTTACTCAATAACAGGATTCCTAAAAATAGGAGAATAAATGATATTGGATAAATGAACAAAATTAAAGCATAAATATTGTTTAAGATAGGACATTGCATGACATCATCGTCATATTTCAAATCAATTAACTATTATTTTTAAATATATAAATACAGATAAGTTTTTATTATACGCGTTTTACTTTGCGATACATATTTATTAGTCTCAGAACTCTTATCTTGTTTTTTTGAATGTCTTCACCAAGATGTCAATGTGAGGTCTATTTAATAAATTACAGAATCAGAAATAGAGGATAAACCGAAAAAATTTCTTATTGGCAACACTTCTGAAAGTTAGAAATGACATTGCGCTTTCGGATAAATGAACGACATTTAAGAAGCATGAAGTATCATATCCAAGACACGTTTCAAACACTATAATTACTTGCAAAGATTCTTGTACAATTAATGCTTATTTTACGTATTCTATTTTTTATGATATACATTTATTAATCTTAAAGTCTATAGCTTACTTGTTAAATGTATTCACCAGTACGTCAATGTGTAGTCTATTTAATAATAGAGACAGAAGGCAAATTTTTATTTCAATCAGGTCCTAGACTCTGATATGATTTCTTACAATACTTTTAGTATTTCTAAAATCCTGATAAAATAATGAACAAAATTAAAAGAAATAAAATATCATCCAAGACAAATTTTATACCAATTTACAACTATTTTCAAACATACATGTAGATACAGGTCATTCTTTATTGTAGCCACTCTCTTTTTTTATAATTCTATTTTTGAGACACTAAAACAATTCCTCATCCACTACATTGCTAAAAGTCTGATAAAATAATGAACGAAATTTATAAAGCATAGAATATCATCAAAAGCACGTTTCAGGAGCAGTTTGCTGCTATTTTCATAACGTAATAGATATAGGTAATTTCTTATTGTAATGTATTAATACTTTTTTTCTTGTATAAATTTTTTTTCAAATCTTAACTGTTGCATATCTTCAGTAGCATGCCAACATGCAAAAAAATGCGAACGACAAAAGTATAAGAGGCGCGATGGTGGCGTGAGTTTGTGGACAGGATCCAGCAGAAGCAGTATCTCGAAGAGTGGGACGAGGACGTGTGGGATGGTACCGTGGAGCGGTACCTGCAAAGAAGGTGGGACACCAAGGGCCAGGCAGTTAACGGCAGACGGTCAAAAACTTGCCGAACCGGCTGCCACTATGAGAGAAAAAGAGAGAGAAATAGTAGGTATACACATACACAAACGCGCACACGCTCACACACTTGTATGTAGATTTACTTGTATATAGACTTACCTACGTACACACAGGGTCTCTCTTTCTCTCCCTTACCATTCTTTTTCGCTGTCGCCTTTATACATCGAGAAGAGCACTCTCCTCTTCGCCAAATGAATCATCTCATTCGCCTCTCGAATTATACATTTAACGCCTGAACTCGGACCTCTTCTCTTTTTTATTTCTTTTTTCTTTTTATTGTCTTCTTTTTATAATAGGAGAATATTCTAAGAAAAGTATGACGATTAGCTTGTTTAAATCAATGATTTTGTTCGACTCATTATCTCATCCATGATAGAATTGATATTATTTTTGAAAAGTCCTAAATTTTTATCTCATTGAAAAGTAAGAAATTCATATTGGTTCAAAATCAATAGAAGAAATTCATCTAATTGAAAAAATTGTAAGAAAAGGAAGTAGATAGCAAATCGGACAGAAAGACAAGAAAATATAAAAAAGTACGGTGATTAGTTCGATCGATTTAACGAGTTGTTTGACTCGATATTATTCATTAATATTGAAGTAACTTTTGAAAAATTTTAAATTTCCATTTCATTCAAAAATTATAAATCGATTTGTTGAAATCGATAAGCTCTAGTTCAAACCGTTTTAGGAAAGAGAGAATCGAATAGAAAAAAAGAAATAAGCAACAGACAAATAGACAGAAAGAAAGAGAGAGGAGAGAGAGAAAGAGAAAGGGAAAGAGAAAGGAAAAAGATGGAAAATAAAAAGTAAAAGAAGATAGGGAAAAACTAGAGTCCCTTCTTTTCGATCCCGTTGAATTTGCATACGATTCACCTTGGGCCAACTCTTGAGATATTGATTGGCAGGTGGCTGTCCGAGGGAACTGCTGACAATACGATTTATTACGGAGGACCACCTCGTGGAAATCTCAATCAGACCGCTTTTGCTGTTATAACATCAAAAGGGCAAATAGCAAATGGCGCTACCGGACTCTATTCTCTCTTCCCATGGATCTTCATTAAATCGCCGATTCGTGGTTGAATCCTTAGTCTTTGAGAATATTCTCAGGGTAGATATCATGCTTTTCTTTTAAAAGTTTACATTGTAAGAAACATTCTAAGAATTCTTTAACTTCGATAAAAAGAATATAAATTACGAGGAGAGAGATACAAATTTTTACATTTCATCATCTACGTTAGAGAAATTAACAGGAAAGAAATTAAAAAATTGATCTATTTACAACGGAATAGCATTACATCATTTAGGTTAGAAGTTGGCCTTTTAGTATTCGAGAATACTCTTTATAAAGAAAAATAATATTTTCCGTTCGAAATTTTGTACTATGACAGATACTTTGGAGATTCTTTAACTTTGATAAGAAAACATAAAAATTATAAAAAAAATAAGAGTAGAAACAATTTTTACTTTACAACATTCATTTTTAGAACTCAATAGTTAATAAATTGAAAAATTGATTTAAAAAATCATCTGTAAAAAAAGAACTTTTTTTATTTAAAATTTTAATATTATAAATATTTTACACTACCTATATATACGTATATATATATATATATATATATATATATATAAATATATATATATACAATATATGTATATATTAATATATATTAATATTGATATATATATATATATATAAATTAATTTAAAAGATCAATCTAAGGAACACTATTCTCGTTATTAATTCGTATCTTCATTTCTCGTTTCTGACGGTTGCGAATGGTAGTAATTAAATGTCCCTAGACTCTGAATGAAGTTAACAAGCTGCTAACGAGCGCCTACATGCAAGAGCGATTATCATAATCAATGGAGCGTAAAGATGGTCGACATCAAACTTTCCTTCGTTTTTAGAGGGAAAGAGAGAGAGAGAGAGAGAGAGAGAGAGAGGAAGGAAAAGAGAGAGAGAGGGAGAGGAGAAAAGAAAGAGAGAGAAAGAGAGAGACTGAGAAAATACGAATAAAGAACACGTAAAGAGAAGATAAGGGATTTTCATGTTATATGACTACTTGTCAATCTATTTAAATGAATAAAACATAAAGTATCACAGATTTTACTTTAAAGTTTCGATACAGACGAATTGTGCTTATTTAACAGTCTGCTACAACCTTTTTCTTCAAACACACCTATATTTCTTTAACGATGTATTTCTTTTTTTTCTAAAATGAGATAAAGAATAAATGGTACTTACATCTATAAGTAGATGTACCATATATTAAAAAATAAAATACTAATATATAATATATATTTTATATATGAATATAGTATATATCTAATAATATATATTTTGTATATAAATACAAAAAATAATAATATATAGTAAAATATTATATATATAATATATATATAATATATAATATTTATTTTATAGCGACTGATATATA
Source organism: Vespa mandarinia (assembly GCF_050613455.1). Taxonomy (NCBI): domain Eukaryota; kingdom Metazoa; phylum Arthropoda; class Insecta; order Hymenoptera; family Vespidae; genus Vespa; species Vespa mandarinia. Next base: position 9,007,861 of record NC_140811.1, on the reverse strand, counting down.
TGTATATATATATATATATATATATATATATATATATATATATATATATTAGTTGCTATAGAAGCAATGACAGTAAATAGATAGGTACAGTTGTTCTCTCTTCTCCCTTTCTTTCTTTTTCTCCCTATTTTTCTCTTCCATCATCTCCTTGTTCGTTAGACTTTCACAACCATAAAACCCGTCTAAAACCCAATGGTATAAAGCAGAAGAGAAAATGATAGGCTGGCGGATATAACCACCATCATGGGGTTTATCTAACAAAACATTCATGAAATATGAGCCGATGAATCGACCAACCGTTGCAAATGGAATAGAACAAAGAACATTCTTACTACATAATTGTTTCTTATCAATTGTATAAATCTTGTGTAAATCTTGTTAGAGAAAGTATATTTATCTATACAAAGTTGATTGTTAACAAAAGTGTCACAAAAAAAATAAAAAATAAGAAATGTTACTTAACGATATTTATAATTTCATACATGAAGGAAAAATTTAGATGAAAAGAAAGAGAAAGAAAATATGAAAAAAAATGTTGAAGATGAAAGGACGAAGTAGAAGGAAGAGAAGGCAAGTATCATTAAGGACAATAGATGTTTCGGCAAAGGATCAGAGAAACAGAAGAAGTAAGTGGTATGCTAAAGCCTCCTGCCGTGGTGGCTTCATACGCATCGCTGATTGGAGGATGAGGGGTGGCCCTTCCATTCGAAACGCTCAAATGCGCCGAATGATACGTGTGGACCTGACCAACTCGACTATATCAATCGTAGGGAAGAGATTGGAAACCATTTCGTATGAGAGACGACTGTTAGTATTGTAGAGTATTGTAGAAATAGCCTTGAAACGCTATATGTGAGGGGAAAAAATTGATTAGCTGACCAACTATCGATCTTTCCTTACCTCGTTTATTTGATCGAATCGTACGATAAGACATTTGAACGTTTCCATCAACACTCTCCCTTGTTGATTAGTTTTAAGTGAACTATAGTAAGCTTAGAAATTACAAAAAGTATTTTCTAACCAAAAAGTAACAATAGCCAAAATGAAATAAAACTTTAAAGGAAGATGATTTACAGAGAGAGAATAAGAAAAATAAAAGAAAAAGATCTTCAAGGTCAGATATGAAATTCATTTAAAAATTAATCATTTATCCAAGAAACGAAGGTCTGTCCAGGTCACAATTAATAGCTATTAGCTCTATATGTGCATACGCGCACACAAATACAAACATATTAACAAATTAAAACAATAATAAATACAGGTATAGATTATGAGATTTAAAAAGAATCAACTTCGGCATATTTGTCAAAAATATGATAATCGAATAGTTAGATATAAAAAGAGTTCTACGTACAGCAGACGCTTATACAAAGATATACTATATATCTACATTGACATGTTATCGAACGATTATTGATACGCTTAAAAAAAGTTATCTAATGCATACTGATAGTATCTCTAACATGAATACTCCAAAGAATTATCATATAGATACCTGTGTGTTTTATTGTGTGCGTGTGTGTCTATATATATCTATGTATGTATATATTATCTGCAATGTAGAAATAATAACGAAGTTCACTTTCAGAAAACTAATTCCATTTATCATTTTAAGTCTCTTAATTTAACATTATCGAATTTTTACGAACCTGTTGAACGTGAAAAAAAACTGCTACATGAACAGATTGTAGTAAGATAAAAGAAAAAAGAAGATGGTTCATCGAATCCAGTGAAAGATCTCACTTTTCTAAATCGTCATTTTCTAAATCGTCATTGTGAAACTAGGGCAAATCCATAGGTAGAAGGTAAAAAGTGTTGATAGTGGTAGTGAGTAGGGAAAGGACTCTCGTGTTTCTTCCTGGTGATATTGCTAGCATAGTCGCATTGTTACATAGTCATAGTATGAGTGTGCTAGCCGTGGACCGATTTTCTTGGCATTTCGCCAAAAGATAATGTATTCCCTCTTTTAAGACTGGGAGAACCCTCTTCTTTCTCTCTCTTTCTTCACTCTTGTTTTCTTCCTTTTCGTCGTAAATAAGTAACGATATTATTCGTGTAAATCATATACTCAAACGACCATTCTTTTGCTTTTTTCGTTTTTTCATAAATAAAAATTTTGTTTTAATTCTCGTATGATCTAATAATGTACTTATTTTATAGATCAGATCAATTGTTAAGTGTTTAAATATTATCAAAATGAGCACTGTTATGAACTACAATAGTCCGATCAGGTTGAATTTGGGTTAATTTAAATATTTAATTAATTAATCTATCGATAAATTAACGACTAAATTTGTAATTACGCCAATATTAATCACATGGTACAATTAATTTAAGGTTTTAATTACTAGATGGATTAATGATTAACTATTGAAGTACTTGTTATCATTAAGTTAATATTTGATTGTAAGCAATTATCAAATACGTTATTTACTTTCAAATATCTTATAAATATTAGCAACAAATTACTATATATAACTCACAAATGAACTGAACTTAAATTGTAGAGTTAAATTGTAGAGTAAAATATTCGAATTCTATAAAAAAGCTAATAAATAATGATTACCAATAAATTTGTATTAGTTTTAACTTTTTACTCAAAATAATTGGCTTATAATATTATTTGTAATTTTCTTATATAAAAACATATCAGATAATAATCCATTACAATATTACATATCATTATTAAATCTGGCTTATTTTCATACACGGTAAATCGAGGAGTCATGGTCCATTTTTTTTTAAAACTTCAATACATTGTAAATTTAATGCATGTTCCAAAATATATTCATATATTTAAAAATGTATTTACAAGAGTGGAAATACAAGAAATTATAATATCAAGATAAAACTAAAAAACAATCATAGATTTTAGTAAAAAAAAAAGAAATTGTGTCCTATGCACATGGCAATTTTATCCAGACTGTCTGTGCATCATAGCCCAGATAAAAAAAAGTTTTAGACATAACAGAAAGAAATATTATTTATATATTGCTGGTACAAAACGTCTCCTCAAAGATCATAAAAATTTACAGTTTTCGTGAAATCACTTATTACATATCATACATCAAATCTAGTCGGCTTGTTTCGATATACAGCTATGTTAGCTCGATGTTATCTACACCGGACACATTTTTAGCATAATTTTTCCGCAAAACTTCCTTCAAAATTGCTTAAGTTACAATATTTGAAAAATTTTCGAAGAGAAAATCATTATTTTTAATAAATTGTTAATAAACTTTGATTTAAAAAAACAAGCAGGAAATTCTGTAGAGTATTTAATTTCTATAGAGTAATCTCGGTTGAGCTGACGTTACGGATGAAAATACTCGGTCTCATTTTGTACATATAGTCCGATTTTCCAATATTTTTAGTGGTAGAACTGATAATTACAATACTAACAAAACTATTAAACAATATTCTTTGTTTGTTTTCAATTTAAAAATTAGGTAAGTTATTTGTAACATAGAAATAAAATATTTTTTAAATTTTCTGCTTATTTTTTAAATTATAATTTACTAACAATTTACCAAAAAAATAATAACTTTTTTTAAATATAGTTCATTAATATAATATTTAAATAGTTAAATTTATAACCGTGCGATGAAATGTTGTTGTAACATTATTGAAAAACAAGTGAGTCGTCATTCCCTGACTTTTAGAATAAATAGCACGATTTTTTCGGGAATGGTTGATCCATTGTAAAATTTTACGTTGTTATGTTCTTACAACATAAACCTGGCTTCTTACGAAAATAGTAGATATTTATTCTTTGTTTTAATCATTTGCGTATAATAACGAAGATCAATTATGCGCTTTCTTAAATAATGAACAACAACCAGATCCACGTGTACTTCATATAACTGAATAAGATACAAAGAAAAATGAAGAAATAGAATCCGATTCACCCGATTGTTCAAGCTATTAATAAGAAGACAATGCAAAATAAAATTAATCCATTTGTCAGATGTAGTTCAACGAATTAGAAAACGTAGGAGGCGTTTCAAGTGATAAAAGTAACAAAATGTGCTAAAGATTTAGACAAACCCAAAAATTCAGGTAAAAACGTCTCTTTTACGGAAGATTTATTTATGGATGAAAATTGTTCAAATTTTAAAGTCCAAGAATCTACAGAAAGTTTTGAGGAAAAAGATAATACTGAATGAATTAGGTATAGGTAGTAGTACAGGTGTACATTAAAACAAAATGACTGGATTCTATGTATAGCTGTGAGATGTGACAAATGGTTTCACGAAGGATATTTAACATTTTTAGATTTATGTGATCTTTACAAAGAAATTTTCTGTAAGCAGAAGAAATAATTTTTCTTCCTGTTATGTTCAAAACCTCTTTCATTACTCGGGCCATGACGTCCTGAATTATTGTTCTTCTCACCCGAACAGTATGGATGAAATGTCTTTTTGCATGGGAAATAATTTATTTTTTCTTTTCACAAAAATCTAAATCTTATTTTTATCATGAAAATTACAAATTATTTATATCATAATTTGTCATATATCTATCACTACAGATATATTTTTTTCTTTAGATATCGATTAAATTGACAATATAATAAAGCTTTAAAAAAAAGTGGCCCTGCACTTCCTAAATTACCCTATTACAAATAATTTATTTAATTTCTCAATAGAATTAATAACTGTTAGTTCTACCACTAAAAATAGTTAAAAATCGGATTATATCTACAATATATGAGACCACTTGCAAGGCTGTCTCACTTGAAATTACTTTAAGAACTTACTAGATATTTTTTAACAATATTACGTATCATTTTTAAATTCGAGAAATATTAGGAGAAACAAATTCTTTTTATTCAAAAACTTACTAAATAATAATTTTATACGATACTAAATATATCATTATTAAATTTCGAAAATATTAGGAAAATGAAATCAAAACAAGATTATTCCCGTATATCCTTACATTTATTCAACAACAAAATTTTCCGAGATGGAACGATCTTATCGAAGAAGAGGAAGAAGAAGAAAAAGAATAAAAAGAACAAAAAAGAGACTCTCTTCTCTCTCTCGGCAAGATTACGTTGTCAAAGTTCCATGCTCACTTGAAATTACGTTGGACGTTAATGAACCGATCGAGTGAATGCAAACGATGCCGCCTCTTTGCGCCCTTCGTGTGTGGTGGCATGTGTAGCGTCGAGCAACATCTCTTCATCTCTCTTTCTCTCTCTCTCTCCCTCTCTCTTATTCTCTGCTGGTCTCTTCTTACTATTCTCTTTACTCTTCTTCTCTCTCTTTCTTTTGCTCTTTCCTTCCTTCCAAGATTTATTAACACGCTACGGACTGACATTACGTGGATTACATACACGTTACAAGTTAGCGACGTCTTTGAAAGAAGAAGAAGGAAGGAAAGGAAGGTAAGGTAGAAAGAAAGGAAGGGGGTGAAAGCATTACGCTCGCGATATTTACACACAATGGCAACAGTGAATGACCGATAAAAAGTGCTCGTATTAAACAATCCTCTTTTGAAAACTTTATTCCACATGACGAATATTCTTCATTATGTCTTTTTTTATAATAATTAGTTTATTTATAACGTTTGTTATATAATATTTAAATAGGTATATATTTAGCGATACATTTTATGAGAATTAAAAGTGGCTAATGATATTATATATTAAATGAGATTATATATCTCAAAGAAGAGAAATCAAAAAAAATATTATACAAATTTGAAAGAAAATGTTCGATTGAATTCTATTTTATAGTAGCTAATTATTTTAATAATAAAATAGTATGAAAACTCAACTATTTATTATGATTATTGGACATCAGTAATGTTAATAAGTTTATAAAACAAAGAGATAATAGAAAGTTTATAGTCAAATATGTTTTGAAAAAAATATATGATCTAATTCTATTATATAACAATCATATGCCATGCAACTAAAAGCGTTTGAAGCCAGACGTTTATATACCTATCTCTATTTTTTAGGTTCTATTTCATTTTAGTGTGATTTAAAACAAAATTAACTGTTATTTCATATTCAAAGTTTTTCATGTTTTTTATATACATATAAATTATACTCTCTTAGTATAGTATACTAATAGATATAAATAATAATATAAGTTTCATATTATATAATTTTTTTTCTAGCCACAATAAAAAGTTAGGGTAGAAATTAATGAACTAGAACTGTAAAACCGTATCTAATTATTATAATTATTAAACACTGATAATTCTAAATGAATATTCTATATGATGTAATTATACAACAAAAACTAGTCGAGTTAATTATTTTAACGGAAGAGAACTGCAAAAATACAAATTCATTTGTTTATTGTTTACCTCATTTTTTTTTATATTCTTTAATAGCCTATATATCATTATTTTTACGAGCATGTCCAAGAATGTAATTGCCTCTTCTTAGGAGGCAATTAGGAACGAGAGCGAAATCGTGTTGCCATGCATACACCTATAAGATGGGCTCTGTATCTAGAAACTAGGAACGATCGCTTACGGCCATTGCTCGATGAACAATTATTATCATCTCCGACGACTGTTCATTGTTCCATGAGTCAGGATAATCAAAAAGCCTTCGTGGAAAAAGCTCTTACGTCCTTTACACGCGATATAACCGAACCTCTCACACGACACGGATTTTCTTCATCTTTCTCGATCCCATTCTCAACGAAATAATAGATCTCAATCGATCTTTTCGAATTACTATTTCACTAATTGATTTTTGTTGGTTATTAGATATTTCACTAATACATATTTACATATAAATACATTTAGGTACATACTTACATTAGGTACATATACTATATATCACTAATATAGATATATATGTATCTACTTAGATATCTATACACTTATTTACCTATATATCGTATATGTATATGTATATATGTTTTTTCCATTCATTATTAGCGATTCTTCTTTACCTGGTTCACTTCTCGAGCATGACCGGTTATCCTGTGTTCTCGAAATATCGACGTTTTACCAAAGAATAGACGATGAACAACAGCGAGATAGCAAGATGGCTGAAACAAGAGGGAGAAAAATCCAAGCTCTTGAGTTCTCTTTGGCCTACCGCCAAATTCGATCCGTGACTATATAAAATACATACAAATATATATCTACATATATATATATGTATGTATATACATGTATCTATTTAGATACATATACAAATTGATATATTACATATACAAATAAGTAACTTTGCAGTCTGCTAATTACCAAATAAAATTGAAAATCTCAGCATTAGATAAAATCTAATATACAATATAAAAATCGACGATTCTAAAACTGTACCAATGAATAAAAAAAAATGAAAAAGAACAAAAACAAAAGCTATTACCATCAATTTTAGCAAAAACCAATCCTACAGACTCGATTCGATTTCCCAGAGAATCTGATATCCTGATTAAGCGTTCATAAATGCTGGTAGACGACGGAAAGACGAGCCACAATTTATCAGCGGGCATGCGTGCGCGCGAGCGCGCTTGCAACGTTCGTAAATTCGAACGGTTCGTTCGGCGAATGCTTCGTGGCAGCAACGCGCGCATCAGAGAGAGAGAGAGAGAGAGAGAGAGAGAGAGAGAGAGAGAGAGAGAGAGAAAGAACGAGAGAGAGAGAGAGAGAAAGAGAGAAAGAAAGAGAGAGAGAGAGAGAGAAAGAGAGAAAGAAAGAGAGAGAGAGAGAGAGAGAGAGAGAAAGAGAGAAAGAGAGAAAGGAAGAGAAAGAGAAAAATAGAGGGAGTGAGAGCAACGTGCAGCAATGTGCACGGTTAGACACGAAGGACATATGTCCGGAGAGATGTCGGAGAGTTGGCGCATTCCAAGCGTTCGAGCACGACGATATCTCCCTCCCTCCTTCTACTCCTCCTACCCCTTTTCACCCTTCTCCTTCACCAAACCCGTAACTACTCGACTCCTCATCCCTTCCACTCTATCTTTTCCACCTCTATATCATCGCCGCGTGCTGAGTTAGTGTACTTACACATACTACATTCTAATAATATCTGACCACTCACATGATTTTTCATAAAATTGTGAAAAGTTAAAAGAAAATTCGTTTAAATATCGTAACGGTAAGAAGTTATGCCTTTTCTCGAACGTGCTTGTCCCTTCGATCATGCGAGTCTCTGAAGCTCGCGAGGTGAAGGGAATGAAAGAGATAGAGGTAGAGAGAGAGAGAGGGAGAGAGAGAGACAGACAGGAAATTATACTTTCATGAGGCAACCCTCCCTCCGGCTTGAATGGTAATTAAAGCGTGCTAGACTTTCTTACAGCGTTCTTCATTCCCAAGAGCATCGAGCCAACGATTTGTCGTCAAATCTGTCCTGGATTATATCGAATGGCCGATGAATTTATATATATATATATATATATATATATATATATATATATATATATATATATACAAAAATATCTATATATATATATATACAAAATATATATGTATATGTATATGTTTGTATGTATTTCTAAGTTAATTCAACAATAAGCTTGGATTAATTATTACTATCAATACTTATCAATTGATTGGTCGGACACCTAAATTTACCTGGATGAGTTAAATCAATAGATAAAATAAAAAAAACAAATAGTTTCAGTATATTTCTTCTTCAAAGAAAAACGAGAAGAGTAGTATTGGCAGTAGCGATCTTGGACTTATTGTTCGACAAAGAGCCGCCACTCCAGGAGATGGTCCCTGACCGGAATAACGAGACAAAAGACAAAGACAACAAGGTCCAAGAAGTAAAGTTCGCGTTGCGCAGCTATCTCTGTCTCTCTTTTGTCCTCCTCCAACCTTCGTTTCTTAATCTTTCTCTCTCTCTTTTTCTCTCTCTTTCACTCTTTTCTTTCATTTTCCTGCAAGCAGCCAATGTTGCACATCCGAGAATGTAACAACCTTTCCGTGTTGGGAGAAAGCAAACCTTCTTGCATTTAGGAAGGAAATGTCCGACTTTGTTAAATGTAAGTAAGCATTTTTGCTTATGCGTACCTGCTTACCGACTTCTCCATTCTTCTTCTTATTCTTTATTTTTGGCTTCATTTTCCTTTTTCTTTCCGATTTATGTTCTCTACATTTTCTCGGTCTTTTAAAAGATCGTTGAATTTTAAGTTAAGATTTTTGAAGTTAGATTATCTTGTTAAGACATTAATTAACTACTGTCGATTTTTATTATACTTACTTTTCTTTCAATATGAATTGAGAATATCCATATCTTTTCTATGATCCCAGTTTAATTTAAAAAGAGAAAGAAAGAGAGAAAGAGAGAGAGAGAAAGAGAGAGAGAGAAAGAGAAAGAGAAAGAGAGAGAGAAAGAGAGAGAGAGAAAGATCGTTTAAAGAGAATTATAAATATCAAAAGTTCAGTCCTGTCTAGCTTATTTCCTGTTTTCCTAAACTCAACTAAATAGATACTCAAAGAGTGTAAGTAGCTCTTTAATAGGAATTGTCGGGTTAAAATCAGTTTTCAGTCTAGATTTTTAGTGGAATAGAAAATATAATCCCTTTTATCTCTCTCTCTCTTTCTCTCTGTCACTTCCAAATCTTTAATGAATAATAACTTCAGTTATAATTAATTTATATATAATAATTCTTGATTTTCACTCGAATCAAAAATATCTTTCGTTCTTCCTCTTTTTTCTTTATTCTATTTATTTTTATCTTGGTAATCTATAATTAAACATTATTTTGTATTTTGGATTTTCATTTGATTTGAATATATCGTTATTTCACTCTTTCGAATCTTTTTTTTATAATTCGGTAATGAATCCTTTTTTTAGTTCTTGATTTTTATTCAAATCCAAAATATCGTTCTCTTTTTCCGGATCTTTTTATTTATAACTTGACAACTTATAACAAATTCTAAATTAGTGTCTTCTTATCATTTAATAATTATCTATTCTTATCAATATAAAAATTGACATTTTAGATTTTTATTTCAATACAATAACGAATCATTGATCGACAAAAATTATGATGAAAAAATCGAATTTTAAATCATTAGAATATTTTATTTGGCTAATGAACTAATGAAAAAGAAATAGAATATATATAGCTTAGGAAAACATCATCATTGTTAGGAAATATAACAAACGAATAGAATACATTGAAATACCTATCTAAAAGTTCTACTTCAATACAATATCGAATCGATTGATAGACGAAAATTATGATAAAACCAATCAAATTTAAAATCATTAGAATATTTTATTTCGCTAATGAATAAGAAAGATAAAAATAGAATATTTTTCAAAACAACGTTTTTCATATTGTCAACAGGAAACGTAACATACAAATAAAATACGTCGATACATCTAAAATTTCTATTTCACTACAGTATCAAATTGTTAATAGACGAAGATTTTAATATAAAGGATCGAATCATTAGAATATTTTATTTCACCAATGAATGACAGAGATAGATAGAATATCATTCAAAACAACATCGTGGTCGTTGTCGTCAGGAAACGTGACGTACGAGCGGAATGCATCGAGATATCCCTCGATATGCACACTCTGCGATCTTGCGCTCGACCATCGGAACAGCCGACACGCTTGCATCTGTGTCCTTGTTAAGCCACTTACCTACTATATTTCAATGGCGAAACGCGACAACGGCGATTAATGTCCTTATGAAATTACAACGAGGAAAAAATAAAAAGAGAGGAAGAGAAAAAGAAAAATAAAATAGATGTTCATTTTTAAATTTGCCTAGATTTCGTATAATCAAAAATATATAATTAAAAAAATTAAAACACTTTCTCCATGTATCGTTATTATCATTTAGAGAAAAAGATTTATTATATCAACTATATAATTTTATTGATTTAATTGTTTAGAATGTACTTATAGAAGATTAGACATTTTTTTTGAATCATAAAGTATCAAGTGTTTTGTCCAAACGATACACATTGAAACGATAGAAAAACAAGCTGATTCACCCGTTGACCTTATTCTTTCGACTTTTTCTCATTCTTCGAAGCGTTTATGTATGTAAATAAAATAACCGTTTGGTAATTACTAATCGTTTATTTTCTGAGGTAGATAAGTAGGAATTAAAATTAGCGTAAAGAGATAACATTTTATACATCAACATACAATAATTTTTTCACTGAATATACTTGTGTAATAATATTAAGTTGATGAAAGAAGACAAAACCTATATAACAAAAGTTAAAAAACATGGAGGCTTCTCGGTGAGTAAAGGATGCAATGTAGACAAACATGATTGGAGAAAGTTTCCTTTCTGACATCATCGAATGTGGTTTATATTATAAGCTGCATTAAATATAGGACAAGAAGAGAATATTTAACTGAAACTGAAGAACGAAGTATAGTTAAAATGTTTAAAAAAGACTAGAGAAAAGCTGAGATTATGGAAGTGATGAGTACAAATCGTTATTATCACGAAGATTATAAAATGATATTAAGAATATAGTATGTTAAAACGTCATCACAAACCGGCAGATCGCAAAAAACTAGTCAAAAGTTATATCGTCGAATTGCAAGAATTCGAACAAGATTAGATCTTTAAATGAAATCCATTTTGCACTGCTTCGAAAATTAATAATCAATTGAAAGTATTAATAGTAGGACAGTTAGTTGCCGTTTAAATGAAAATAATCTTTTTTCCGCTTAAAAGCATGTAAAAAATCACTTGTTTCTAAAAAGAATTGAAAAGTCTAATTGAAATATGGTAAGGAACACGTCAATTAAACTGTTACTGAGTTGTTAAAAATTCTGTAAAATGATGATAATAAGTATAGCGATTTAATGTCAAGTATCTGGAATCGACAATACAATCTGGTAGTGGTAATTTGATGATGTAAGATTATTTATCGCGTAACGGTTCTACTTCATTAATATAAATAAAAGAAACTTTATGTATCACAATATATTACGAAATTATAGTTACCATTTGCTAACGAGAAAATTTCAATAGAACGGTTACTTTAACAAAATAATGACCCAAAATACTCTAAATTAATTAAGATATATTAATTGAATATTACGTTGGAGGTTAATTAGGAAGTTATTTTTTTATCAATAAAACGGAGTTAATACAAAAAATCATGAGAACATGGTCTGAAATACTGGGTGAGTTTTGTATTCGATTAATCGAATTTATGTTACACAGGTACCAGCAAACAGTCATCAAATCTAAATCATTATGCAACATCTTACTAGATGCTCATGACAACGGCTCATGATAGCCGTTTGCATACCGTTATTTTTTTTATTTTTATTAAAATTTAAGCAAAGTAAGTTTCTTAACTTTTATCACAAAGATTTATTCTCTTTCTTCAACTCAATATTAATTGTTATCGATGCATACTTTTTCAATTAAAGAAATAAGAAATAAGGAATATACAGTAATTCTCAAACGACTTTTTGTTTCGTAACTTTTATCAGTAACCAAGTGTGCATCTATGAATGGAGTAACAAGTAAGAAAGGAGAAGGGTAGAAAAGAAAGAAAGGAAAAAGAAGACAGCAGTACACGGAAGAAAACATTTGTTTTGATGCTCGTGAGTAAAAGAACTTAAAAAATATGGCGAATGTAATTCAGGTAATAAAGCACAGATAAGTCACTTGTTTCCACGGATTAGACATCACACTAGTTATATATTTAGCATAGTAATATTTAAGGATTATTGAAAATCCTTAAAAATTCCTATTGCTTCGAAGGAAAAGGAAAAGTTAACATCGATTAGAACACTTTCGTGAAGCACGTTAAATTTCTCCGAGCTGCAAGTCTCTCTCTCTCTCTCTCTCTCTCTCTCTCTCTCTCTCTCTCTCTCTCTCTCTCTCTCTCTCTCTCTCTCTCTTTCTAATGGTATCTAAACAAAAACTAGTCAAGTTACTCGACTAAATGCTCTTCTGATCCTACTCCGTGCTCGAAGTTTTCTTTGAAGATAACCGAAAGATGCCATCAAAGTGGTCACAACCTTCTATTTTTACGTGATTAATGCAGATAGAAAAGAGATTAGACATCTACGCTCAAGTTTCTAAACATTAAAACTATGAAACTTTTGTAATATTTTACGAAGTCAAATCAAACTCAACAATTAATTGTCCTAAATAACATAAACATATTATAATAATAATAATCATCACAATAATAATTTATCTGATCTATCTAACTCACTCTTTGCTCATTGAACACAAACTCTTAACGAATCTATTGAGCGTTCTTATTCTCCGGATCCTCATACTGGAATCCTCGTTATTTTCAAAAAAAAAAAGCAAAAAGAAATGAAAATGAAAAACGGGGAAGAGAGTGAGAGAGAGAAGAAAAACGTCGACAGGATTATCGCAGCTGCCGCGAAGATCCGCAGGACCAGATGGTTCTTACACTTAGCCCGCTCACGCAGCAACGTTGCCAGCCTCTTAGACTTGCTGTCTACGTAGGTATATATGTACGTACGATTCTTGAGAACGAAAAAGGAAAGAAAGAGAGAAGAATAATCGCCTGTAGAAGAGCGGTGGGTGAGTGAAAAAGAAAAAAGAGTCAAAAACAGAGACAGGCAGATAGACAGAGAGAGAGGGAGTAGTGACGTACAAAGAAGAAGAGCGAGTGAGATAAACAAGAAACGGAGGCAAGCCAAGATGAAACGGTCTTTCTCTAAACAGCTCCACCTGTTCTTACTCTTTCTTTCTCTTTCTCTCTCTCTTTCTCCCTCTTTCTCCCTCCCTCTCTCTCTCTCTCTCTCTCTCTCTCACTCTATTCCTTTCTCTCAGTCATTCTATCACTACCAACCTAGATCTGCATGCATGGTTCCGAAAGAGAAAAAAACGGTGATTAAGTCCTTTAAATTTCGTCTTCCCTTGGCCAACGTGTGTACGCTCTTCCCTTCTCTTTTTCACCTGATGAGAGCCTATCGCAAAGGTGTTTTTTATTCAACTATAGCTGCACCTGTTCATCGCCTACGCGGAAGATCTAGCAAAACTATTCGATAAGTTCTCTTTCTTTTTTGCAAGAAAATTTATTTTGCATTTGTAAAATATCTCTGATACAATTAGGTTGACAATGATTTTTTTCTTGAAATTTTTTATATACATCATGTCTAATAGTCATTCGCAAATTAATTTGATTTTAGGAAACGACCAAATAGTTTTTTATTTCATCGGAACAATAGTTGGCCAATAACTGGGTAGGAAAGAATACGGATGTACACGAATGATATGTAGGATTCTGGTATCAGAAAACGGTCCCTCCTCTCTACTCCCCTCCTCTATATCTTACTAACATCACTTGCAGCAGCTACAGACTACAGCATTATATTTCGGCATCCAGCAGCGATGGACGCTACGTTCCAGGGATATCGGTATGTTGAAACACGAGGCGAGCTTCGAAGTGCCGGCAGCCGTCAGGGTATTGATTTACAATGCTTACTCCACTCTATAGCGACTCCCATAACTGCAGGCCCTCTCTCTCTCTCTCTCTCGTTCAGTGCTATCTCCCTCCTACCCATTCTCTCTCTCTCTCTCTCTCTCTCTCTCTTTCTCTCTTACTCCGGTCGATCAACTGCCACCGTAGCGATTACCAATACCGTCACTAATCCCACTGCTTTAAGAGATCAAGCACGTTGGGATTTATCAGAAGTCGTGTTCAGATATACAAAGATAAACGATTGATACTAACTTCCAACATCCTTTGAATACCTTTTTTTTCCTTTCCTTTGATGAATCTTCGATTGTATTTGCTTCCTTCGTCAACAATAAAGATAAGTACTTATATTATCTTAATAATTATTAGTATTAAACTTAATTATCTTAATAATTGTGATTTAAAAAAAAAGAATTTATATATAAGTATATCTTCTTTTAGATATCCTTAAAGATCCTTGAAGAACTGTTCAAAATTTAAGATGAGGATAATCAAGAAGGACAGAGACTTTCTTTTAAAATATTTCAGTATGCTACCTGGAAAAATTCCGGTGATACTTTTCAACAGGTCAAAATGGAAGAAGAAGTACAAAAGGGACCCGGATTGACCTTAATAAATGTATTTGACCTATGTCAAATTGTCGTCATTCACGTCTTAATCCTTTTGAGTTTAGAGTCACGTGATTAATTATAGTCTGATGAATAAAATCAAACGATTATTATCTTTACTATCTTTTCTATACATGAGACGATTCTTCTTTTTTAATCTTTTCAAATGTGTGTGATAGAAACATCGTCTTCTTATCAAGAGAGGAAGAGAGAAAGAGAGAGGAAAGAGAGAAATAAATAGATAGACGGATAGACAAAGAAAGCGAGTGAGAGAGATGAAATTCTATTTGATGAGCTGTCACCTGTTGAATCGTAACACGGCATTGCGATACACTCGTGTTCTCCCCGTATTTCTCTCAGAATTCCATAAGAGAAAGAGATAAAGAGAGAAAGGAAGAGAAGAGAGAGGAAGAGAAAGGCCACTTTACACGTGCGTGTGTCGATCCAACGAACGATGTAAATTATAAGCTTCTTCCATATGTGACTTCGAGCTATTTATTTTTTTTCCTTTTTTGTCACGATAGTAAATCTTTAAAGATCTCGATTCGCAAATTTCTGAAATCTTTTAACACTATAATAACATAATAATAAAGAAAATGATGTAATATAATAGTAAAAAATAGTTTTATGTTATCGATCTAGTTTTTATTATATTATTATTTTTGAACAGTAGATTTACTAATTAGATATAAAATGTAAACTGTAAATATTAAAATTATTATATTATTCTATTATCTACCTCAAATGCAGTATATTATTATCCATCTAGATCATACTAATATAAATTAGCTTCTATAATAAGTACTCTATTATACTCTTATTTTCTAGAAAATATGTTATTACAAATTTGCTTTGCTTATTATCTATTAGTTGTCTTAAGTTGGATATAATATAATCTTTTTCAAGCAAATATCAAATTAATTATTTTTAATGGTTTCGTAAAAATTATATCTCAAGGTATATATATCTCTACAGTTCTACTGTTAACTATTATGTTCGTTGTAACTACGTACAATAATAATTGAATTACCAAGAAAATATTAAGTTCGTAAATTTAAAGAAAGAAAAAATGATCTAAGACGTAAAAGATAAAATATTATTAATTTTTTGCATTGTGAGATCATCGCTGGCGTAACAATATTTATCCTTAGAGTTCTTCAATCCCCTCTGATGTAACATCTCAGTTAGTTAATAAAACAAATCAGTAAGAAACAGTTTTATTGAAAAATTACTTCGAAAATATACACCTTACGTAGATGTAAGTAGGTATACATGAGATATCAAAGACAGAAAAAATCGAATCAGAGTTAGCCAAGAAGTAAGAAAAATAATTATAATGTAAAGATATAGTACTTATCATTTTAAAAATATTATAGTAGGTATATTTACACGCCAATTGTAAGAAAATGTTGTCAATTTGAACATGCCAAGGAAAGACGTTACATCATTTCTTATTACTAAACATTTTTATATATGTATGTTGCGTAAACAGAAATACTGAAAATAAAATAAAATATGGTCGGCACCATTATGAATTTGAAATAATACAGGTTAATATTATAAAACTGTAATATGCTCTAATATTTCATTCGTTATCACTTCAAAAATATTACAGCATATTCAATTCCAAAGACATGTTATAAATTTGAAAGTGCTAAGAAAAAACGTTACATTAATTTTATAAGGTAGCTACTATTTATAAATACTATAAACACAAATACTAAAAAAAAAAGCGGTTGGCAGCATTATAGTTGGTTTGAATGATAGCGGTTAATTAAATTGTAATTTTCTTTTCTCTCTTTCTCTCTCTCTCGCTCTCTCTTTCTTTCTCTCTCTCCCTCTCTCTTATATTTCATTCATTAAATATTATCGTTCTATTTCTCTTATTGATACGCCTTACAATAATATAAAAGGGGTTGGTCTTTATGAATCGAAAAATATTATAGCATATTTGTTAGCTAATTTTAAAAGAACTTTCTGAAATTAAAGATGCTGTGATAATAACTAACATATTCATAACATATTCATAAATACAAACATCGAAAAGAAAAAAAATGGTTGGTAGCATTACTGATGATTGAAGTGAAAAGAGCTATTAAAGTTATTATCCTATATTTCATTCATTGGATTTAATCATTCTATCTTGTTCATATGTCTACAGTTTTAGACTCACACTGTACTGACCCAATTGTGATAAACATATTTCTCTCTCTCTCTCTCTCTCTCTCTCTGTCTCTCTCTCTCTCTCTCTCTATCTCTCTCTCTGTCTCTCTCTCTCTCTCTCTCTCTCTCTCTCTCTCTTTCTTTCTCTCTCTTCTTTCTGTCTCTCTCTCTTTCTCTCTCTTCTCTCTGTCTTTTTTACTGGATCACTCGATCGTAACACAGAGAGGAAGGGAAATTAATCGAATTAGCGTGCAATATTCGCGGCTAAATGCGCGGTAATGCTCAGCTACTTAGTCTCGGGCTAATGGCTAATGGGCAGAACGCGGACGAGTTATGCTAATACCCGCGCAAAGGTCCACCGCGCAAAACGAGACAGGGCAAGGCAAAAGCAAAAGCAAAGCAAAAGCAAAGCAA
Organism: Vespa mandarinia; assembly: GCF_050613455.1. NCBI lineage: Eukaryota > Metazoa > Arthropoda > Insecta > Hymenoptera > Vespidae > Vespa > Vespa mandarinia. The sequence goes on along the minus strand of NC_140811.1, from coordinate 8,990,290 downwards.
AGCAAAACGAAATGAAACGAAACAACGCGCATGTGCGCTGTCATGCTCATGAATATTCACGACACTATCCGATTACGTCACCAATCGCAGCTAACTTTCGAAAGTGTTTGCTCGCCAAAGTCCATCGACTATCTATCGAGACGACCGTCGCCGAGTCGACAATGATCATCATCGTTCGAAAACTACATTTTTACGATTTTCCCGCCAAAACTTAATATTTGAACTATGACAAAATCATTTATTTTGTAGCCATTAAATTACGATTTCCGGATTTTTAAAAGGTTCTTTTTATTAAGTCGTTCGTCTATTTTATAGGAATTCCATTTTTACAAATTTAAACTAAAATAGAAAAGAAATAGAATACCTATGGTGATATAAAAATTCACGTTCTTGTTGCATTAGAAATTAATGGACGATTCTTTTTTTTCTTTTCTGATATTTCGAAATAGTCTGAAATAAAGTAATTTCGATCAAAAATAGACAGAAAATTGGATTAACGATATTTAAATTGAGTTTTATTAGATCTTAATAAAATATATGCGGACTTTGGTTTCTTAATAGAGAAAGATAGCGATCAGAAAACCATAAGTAAAGAAATAAAGTAAGGTTTTTTTAGAAGAAAATTGATCGGAGCTTGACCTGCGTATGACCGCGAAGCGTGATCTGAGATAATGTGAGAATCGGCCTTGAGAGATTACGTGAGTATTCAGTATAATGATTTTCGCAATATTAGCGGACATAATAAGCATTTAGGGGAAATGGATCTCACCGAGTGCATGTCGCACGCGACGCGACGATTAAAAATGGACGCCGTTGTAACACTTTACCAAGAAGAAAGTTACTAGATGGATATTTTCAAATTATGAACAGAGTTAAATAAAAAGATAATAAAAAGATAATAAAAAGAAAAAAGAAAAAAAAATTAATCCCCAATATTATAATTGTACCTACATATATAAAGTTTTATGAATAAATATCGAAGGTTCAATAATAAAGTAATTTTAGAAAAAGTTACTACACTAGATCTCATTATCCTAGATATAATATCATTATTCTAATAACAGATATTACCTAAATATCCTAGTAAAATTAGAAAAAGGATGAAAAGTAAACAGAAATTCCGTAAAGATAGTTAACCAGGAATTGACATTATGGATAATACAAGGGGCACGAGCGAATACAAATACGAGTACAAATACTACCACGCGATAGAAATGCGAGTTCGTCGAAGCTCGTCGACAGCGAAGCCGAGTGTGTTTTGAAAGGCGAACACGCAGAAATAGAAAATCCGATCGGCCGGGCGAAAGAGAGCGGGACAAAAAGTTCATGCAGAATTCAGTGTCGGCCGCTCCTCTATAATCGGTGGCGGAGTATCGATCGTTTACTAACAGATACACCTGCTCATGTGTTGGCTCTTTCCCTAAGCGATTTTTGCCCTCACTTCTTTTTCTTTCTTGCGTCTCATCGTCTCTCTTTTTTCACTCCCATCCTCTCTCCTTCTTTCTCGTCGTTTAAGAATTTTGCCTACGGGATCGGACACGATGATTTCCCCTCCCTCGTCAAAGTCTGAACGCCATCTTCACGGGAAGCATCGTCGAGAGATCATGATCGATATCGCGATGAAATTCGACTTTTATTCATATCATTTCCTTCCGATCATGTTATACTTAATTAAGATCAAAAATAAGATGAGATCAAAATGTTAACGAAAATAATAGTAGATTGAGTATAATACCTCTATCAAATATGACTGTAATATGTCAGAGTCAGCATTTCAAGGGTTCTCATATCTACATGTCGAAAGTAATTACAGCGACATACTTTTTTTAAATAAACCGATAATAAAATATCAAGTAGTATCTTGTATGTGACGATCAATTGGCCGTTACCGATGCTCGAAGTGAATACGGTGTTAATTGCATTCGTGATTAATAGACAGAGAACACGTCAAACGAGTGTCAAAGTTAACGTTTCGTTATCGAAAAAGTAGTTGATACAAATTCATGAAATTTGACCCTTTTACTTTTCCATAGATTCTATACGTATAGGTAAGTATATATACATGTATACGTATATATATGTAGATATACATACCTATACGATATCAGGAAACGTTTTCCAATGGATCGATATTCTCGTTCATTAAGAGAATCATATTTTCACGTAATATGGTACGCCGATACATATATATCTAAGTATATATATACATACTCGTTGTTCATACTCATATTTTACATGATGAATTCTTTATAAAGAAAATTTTACGATATTCCTGTATTATTTATCGCTGAAATGATTTCGTTTCTCTTTAATATATAACGTATACAAAAAACAGTCGTTCCAATCAGTCTAATATCGTCTCGTTTTGCTTGGATTCTCGTGAGATTGAAAAAGGTTACCCGTTTCTACTTTTCAATTTTTTCCAATTTTGTCTGTTTTCTATTTAACCAAGGACAATACATTGACTTGATTCTCTTTAACCTTTTCGTTAATATTGTTTCAGTTCGACTTACAAGCGTTGTCATTTTGAAATTCGTATCATAAAATCGTTGATAAAAATCTAATAATTCGAGTGAGATTAAATTGGTAAGTAGATAAATTAAATCGATAATAAAAAATTCATTTTCAAGACGATGTTATTCCAATGAAAGGATTTGTTTTTTTCTCTTTTTCTCTCTTTAGGATGAATCGATATACTGTTTTATGGTGAACAGTATCAGTGCCTTAGTCTAGCCTAAGAAAGAGAACGGAGAAAGTTCTGGTATTCTTGGAGTTAATACATTTGCCAAACGCGAGCTGATAACGAATTAGAATCGACACCTTTATTGTCCCCATCTCGATTCGATATACATCGTAGGAAAAACATTGAGACATTGACGATCGTATGAAATAAGGAAAAGAGCAATTTATCGCGAAGATCGAGAGATGGATCGTTTGATTTGATAAAAATATATTAATAATCATAGTAATAATAATAATATTATTCATAATATTATTCATAAAAAAGAAATCAATTTTATTTCACCAAATTTGATTCTTATAATTAATTATTTGCGATCTGAGTTTTTCTCGCTGTTTCGTTCCAGTCGATCTTTGCTAAATTAATCATATTCGATCAGTATTGAGTAGTTAGTCGTTATTTCAATATTTTAACATTTAACTAATAAGGGAAGATTATCTATATCAGTCCATTTTTTCTGTATTCACCCATATCTTTATTAAGTATTCAATGGAACTAAAAAGTTTTGTAACATATCTTACATTCGATGTACTTTCATCAGATATTATATTTTTAAATATATTGCTTATACTACGTATAAAATGCAAAATTATAGATTATATAAATAATCCAAATAGACAGACAGGTTGCCTAATTTGGACTTTTAGTTTTCTAAGTTGGACCTGAAAAAACAATCTATAAATAACAATAATTACAACAAAACAATAAAAACGTAAATAAACAAGGAGTTTTATAACAAAATCTACTAAAACACATCAACGGCTAACAGTTGTTTATCAATAAGAACGACTATATTGCTTAAAATACTTGTAATAAAGAAAAACAAGAATGGCCCAATTTCGACAACGTTATAATTTCGGTAACCTTCCCCTATCTAACAACAACATATTTATAAATATATATTGATATATTTGTATTTAGTATCAACGATTCGAGTAAACAACTCGACATAGAACTCGCGAAAATGTGATACTAACGAAATATGATGTCAAATCAAACTCGGCGTAGAACCACAAAATAATAAAAAATGATAATTAACGAAAATTTTTATATAATTCTCGTAACTACTTATATTTACAAAATATTAATATTGTATAATAAAAAAATTAAAAAATAAAAGAAAGAAAGAGAGAGAGAGATAAGATTGATAGATGATTTACTATATATCTAATACCAAAATAAATAAAATAATATCTATAAGAAAAAGAAGAGAGAAAAAGAGAAAGAAAGAAATAATATTGATTTAAGATTTCGAATTTCATGGAAACTTTTTATGATTAATAGTTCCAATCGGTTATCAATGGGAATACAGATAGGAAACATGCGAAGTTTGTCAAAGAAAAAGAAAAAGAAGAGAAAAGAAGAGAAAGAAAAAGAAAAAGCAGGAAAAGAGATAGAAGAGCGGAAAAGAGATGGATGAAAACGGAAGTCGAGAATGTGGAGTGGTGATGGGTCACTTCCGGTCCCGGTCCTCGGATCAAGCGTACTCTCTCGTTTTCTTTTTTCTCTTTCTCTTTTCGCTTTGATTACTCACTAGTTCTGAACACTGTTTGTTCATTGGCATCACTCGTCTCTCATCATTTCATTAAGTTTTGCTCTATGAAAAACATACAATCTTTTCTACTACAAACGGATTTAGATATATTTCAAAGTAAATACTTTAAGAAATACTAAAAAAATTAATACATAGAAATAAAGAACAAAGAAATTAATTTTTTGTTACGGTTCCTTCAGAAAAAGGTCGATCTAATTATATTCACATCATTTTCTTCGATCATGCTGATCGAATCATACTTATTACAACAATTATGGCAAGAAACAATTGTGGTGTTTTCAAGGATACCGATATAATCAACATTTTTATTACGATATAACAAAAGAAAAAAGCAAATAGGAATCGTTGAATTTGAGGATAACTAGAAATTAAAATACTTTCTTAAACGTAAAAATGGATATTTTCTTTCTATTTCTCTTTCTCTTTTTTCTCTTACTCTTCGATATAACAAGGAACGTATCGTAGATACCGAAAAAGAAAGAGAAAGAAAGATAAAGACTAGGGTGCCAATCACGGAACCGTAACAATGGCTTTTCGAACGATTCGACCAACCAGACGACCGGCTGACAAACGTAATGGATTTCATTCTCTAAGTTACATTAATTTAAACTAATTTTATTCTGTTTATTTCATTGGACTAATGATTAATCAAAGAACACATTGTAGATTACAATGCATTGATCGTATGATCTTTCATTTTGACAAAAACGATCAATTTCTAAAAAATGGAGTATCTTGCTCATAGATTTATCATGAAAATCATGGAAAGTATAAAGCTAATGTGACGTTAACATAAAAGTGAATTAAAAGAACAAATTCAAATTTGGTTTGAACTTGTTTAGTTGCTTTTTTATACACAGTCGGTATGTTCTATATATGTAATAATTGTCTCAAATTTATAATCATTAATTATTCATAATTATCACTTAATTATCGACTATCCTTTAATAATATTTCGTGATATTCAATGAAATTCTTATTTGAACGATCAATAAACATTTATTGACTTAAACTCGATGTATTTTTTGAAATAGACAAGACATATACCTGAATATCGAATAGACATCCACTTGTAGATATGAGAAGATCAAAGAAAAGGATCTACATTATACGTATGTAACGTATCTATAAAACACGTGACTTTCAAGGTCATAGAAACATCAAAAGGAGACAAAACAAAATAGGGAAAGAAATTGTCGATTCTTTTTTCCATAATGAATTTGGCTTTCACAAATCTAAGAAGGATAACAGAAGAATCAGAGGAGTATGGAAAAGAGACAAAATGAAAGAAACAAGGTAAAAGGAGAAAGATAGAAAGAGAGAAAAAAGAAGAGAAAAAAGAAAGAGAGAGGGTACTAGCCAATTCCATCGTCAGTGGCATTCCCGCTGGAGTACGTAGGACCTCGAACTCGTTGACGGATCGATACGGACTTCTGATGAACTGGCAATGGGGGCTTCGTCGGGAGGGGAAAGTGCCAGCGGGTGGTGGCTGTAGTGGTGGTGGAATTGAAGGAAAGCGAATGAGGAAGGAAAAGGGAGAATGATGTGAATAAGGCAAAGAAAGAGAAAGAGAAAGAGAGACGAAGATCGATAGATAGAAAGGTTACCCAACAACACAGAGAGAAAGAGAGAGAGAGAGAGAGAGAGAGAGAGAGAAAGAGAGAAACAGCAAAGTGTGTGTTGCGTGTGGTTCTACGGGCTGGTGAATTGATACGGGAGCGTCTCGAGGGTGTTGCTATGGTGACAGGAATTATTGTCCAAGGGGTGGGTGTGTGAGATCCCGCTCTACCTCCTCCTCCTCCTCCTCCTCCTCCTCCTTTCGAGTGCAACCCACCTCTGTCTCTCTTTCTCTTTCTATCTTTTTCTCTCTCTCTTTTCATTGCTTTTTCTCGTTCGTCGACAAAATTTTCCCTCTTTCTTTGGGACCAACTATGTTGGCTTCGTAAGGTTAGTCTTTTCATACGCTTCATTTTTCCACTGGAGGAAGAGCCAGCTACCATTTTTATCCTATGTAACTTTCGATCTTTTCATTAGTTCCATTTGCAATAGGATGAGCATGAATTCTCGTTATCTATTATTAATATTTAATAAGAGATTATTTAAAAGATTCAAGAAATTTATTCTTGAGTCTCGTTGAATAATACCACATTAGAGAATCAATGTTAAATAAAATACGTTAGGTTTAATGTTAAGACAAAATTCTATTTTTATTCGAATGAAATAAAGTTAGGAAAGATTTTATGTACACGTATTTATTTACTATTTAGTTTGTATAATCGTATAATTTGACATAAATGATATACGGTTTATCAAAAATGTCATTCAAGGCTAAAAAATTATTGAAGAAAGTTTAGTTTTATCGTCAGAATTCGTCAATGAAATTTTCAATGAAGGAAATCGTCGGTCTAATGTTTCTTAACACAAATCACGGTTTATATGTATGTCAAATTGTAGATGTCGATTTTATATGAAGATTTAAATAAAACAGAAGAAAATGGCAAAAATAAAAGACAAGATAAAAAGTTGTGCATCTCCAATGTATCGATATGTTTAAGTAATATGAAAAAAGCAAAGTCATTTTCTTTACCTTTCTCTCTTTCTCTTTCATGCCGTAGAAAGTTCCACTACGTAGAATACTCAAGAAGAGGGGCAGGGATGCTGCGCAAATGTGGTACGCGATTTCGAACGAATCTGCGCAGACGAAATAGCACCGATCTCTATCTCTGAAACCAAATGAGATATCTGGACCATTCCTTTTGCATCGTACTCGTTATCATTTCGTCGTCCTACAGTTCGAATTTCATTCAATTCGTCCCAGTACGAACAAAGTTATTGACGATTCTTCATAAACTCATTTTTGGATCTTTCGCTCAGAAAAAATTCATATTCTGACAAAATTCCTAAGTTTTTCAGATCGGTCGAAATCGATTCTTAAACGCGACATGATACTCTAAATGATTTCGATAAGCTAGCACTTAAAAAATCATAGATTATCTATAAAATAATAATCGCTTTTTCTAAGACGACTACGAAACTTGGAATGCTCTTCTACAACAAACGAATAAGCCATGTTGTCTATTTTAATTCTTCTTGAAATGGAAAAATCGTTTGGTTTATTAAAATTCTTTTATAGAATATTTTTCGTAAATTGTCAAGGACCTTCGAACGATTTAATCTGACAAGTTCGAAGTGAAAGTAACGATCCATAATTTTAAAAAACTCTTTGGATATTTATTAACGAAGGATAGACAAGATAAACGAAAAACAATTAGAATTTGATTTTTACGAATGAAAACCGACTGATGTTTCTTCATGACGAATTAACTAAAATGAGTTTTAAAGAATAATAGCTCAAATGTTTACGGATAAATCAAATCTTATCGTTTTTAACAAAATATAATTCCTTCCGAATTCGGAATTAAATGTCATTATGTTTTCTCGTGTCAAAAATAGAAATCGACAATGTTTCATTACTTCTAATTCGGAAAAATATTGAACTGTAAGTGGTAAATATTTGAGTATTACTAATTTATTTAGACCATTCTAGACATGTCTTGTTAAAGATGAAGAAACGACGAACGAGATTTATTTCAAGTCCGAAAAAATATCGAAGTTCATTAGACAATTACCGATTTCTCCAAATCTCTTTTTGTTTTTATTATAAATATACCTATTACCTATCGTAAAATATTTTTTATAGTATAATCAAAATTTAAGGATCTTTAATCATTGTATGAGTTCCTGTCGTACTCTTTTTGATATTTATACCTCCAGGATTTTCATAGTTTTTAAAATATACTTACAAGAGCTACAAATATAAATCCTCAGAATATACTTAGTAAAATCTAAAAATAAATCCTTTTGAATTTCTTCGTTTTATTATATTTCTTCATTAATTTATTATAACAACTTAAAGAAATAAATTTTCATGAATTAACTTATTGGGTTGCGTCAGGGTTGCGGATTTTGTCGATAGATAGACTTTACACTTTTTTTTGTTTTGTTAACGTGGTCATTGCATCTAACCTATATTTTTTTCTTATTATTTGGACTTCTACCTTTAATTTAATAAAAAAATTATATCGATTAGTGCTTTAATTTTGTTTTTATCCCAATTTAAAAATGGAAGAACAAGACGTGCACTTCAGACATATTTTATTGTATTACTTCCGAAAAGGCAAGAACGCATCGCAAGCACAAAAGAAGTTATGTGCCGCATATGGAAATGAAGCCTTGAAAGAAAGCCAGTGTCAAAATTGGTTTGCTAGATTTCGTTCTGGTGATTTTTCACTGAAAAATGCTCAACGATCTGGCCGTCCAGTTGAAGTCGATGAGATCCATATCAAGGCCATTATCGATTCAGATCATCATAGTACAACACGTGATATTGCGGAGAAACTCAATGTATCGCATACATGCATTGAAAAAAATTAAAAATGCTTGGTTATGTCAAGAAACTCAATTTATAGATCCCTCACCAGCTTAAGGAAATTCATTTGACGCAACGCATTAGCATCTGCGATTCGCTTCTGAAACGCAACGAAACTGATCCATTTCTGAAAAGCCTAATTACTGACAACGAAAAGTGGATAGTTTATAACAACGTTAATCGGAAGAGATCGTGGGTGATGAAAGATGAACCAGCCCAAAGGACATCAAAAGCAGAGATTCACCAAAAAAAGATTATGCTGTCAGGTATCAAAAGATCATGCTGGTGGGATTATAAAAAAATTTTGTACTTTGAACTTACGAAACCAAACGATCAATTCAAACGTGTATGTTCAACAACTCGCCAACAAACTGAGCGATGCAATTCAAGAAAAGCCGGTATTGTCAAATCGTAAAGGTGTCATTTTCCACCATGATAATGCAAAGCCCCACATATCTTTGATCACTCGCCTAAAATTATTGGAACTGGGTTGGGATGTTTTATCAAATCCACCATATAGCCTCAGACTACCATTTGTTTCGTTTCATGCAGAACTCCTTAAATGGTAAAATTTTTAATAACGCTGATGATGTCAGATCACATTTAATTCAGTTTTTTGATAGCAAAGATCAGAAATTTTACGAATGTGGAATTTTGACACTGCCAGAACGATGGCGAAAGGTCATCGACAAGAACGGACAGTATCTAATTAAATAAAGTTATATTTTTAAACAAAAATTAAGAATTTTCCTTATTTGAAATCCGCAATCACTTAGTTCCCAACCCAATAATTCATAAAAATTTATTCCTTTCATCGTCTTTTTTTCGTTAGTTATAATATTTATACTACCCGATTCATGAAATTTGTTCTTTTTCTTTTTCTTCTACATTTCGGGATAGAATAATTAAAAAATGAAAGGCAAGTAGGCACGATAACCATGACAATCTCGTTTAAAGCTAGTTTATGTACACACACACATACATACACAGATACATTCCTACCTCACGTGGAGCAAGTTCGTGCGATAACATGCGTAAGTCCGATAATGCGTCGACGAACGACCGCATTATAAGCGTTCTCTCTTTCTCTCTTTCTCTCGATACCCACGTACATGCATATACATGTACATGTATATAAGTATACAGACATTAGTATACCACGTAATGTATAGCGTAGCCGTTGCTCTCATCGTTGAATTAATAAGTAAACTTACGTAGGTGAACTCGTCTAACGGGTGACTTAAACAACTATCATCATTGAAGCAATATTCGTATTCACTTTGCAGTTATTTCCAATTTTCTATGTAGTTAATAAAATTATAATAATTAGATGCCGCAAGATAACGATTCTCGTAAAATTAGTTAATTAGATCTCGTTAAGGTAGGTAGGTATCATGCAATTACGATCAATGTAGATATAATTAACAGCACGAATTCATCATTTATTTAGAAAAATCATTGCAAATATATCAAATAATACATTGTTATAAAATTTAATCATGAGATGTAAGTATTGTCGGTAGAAACGTAAAATTAGTGAATTTCGAACGTGGCGGTACTCGATTTTTTTCTCTTTCTCTCTCCCTCTCTCTCTCTCTCTCTCTTAATTTTGTGTTTTCTCTTAAAAATACATGTCGAACGAATGTGGAAAATTCGACATGTATTCAGACAATCTAAAATTCGCGTCTCTAGTATTCCTCATTATTTCAAAATGTCATGTACTCATGCCAATACCAAATGTCTTCCTCTCCGTCTTACGTTTTCGTGTTTAGATATAAAAATGCATGTAATGAGTAATTTCGGATGAACTTAAAAAGTCTAGTCAATATAAAATTTGGGTTTTTAGTAGTCCTAATTTCTAATCCTAAATTCCTATCTTGTCCTACGCGAAGAAAACATGAAAAAAAGAATATCTTCTGAAATAAAAACGGTGGATCAGAAGCTCGCAAGCTTTTAACATGTTTTTATTTTGTTAATTGAGAATCGATTTGTAATGGAATACATGTGTATCTATTAACTGTGATAAAAGGAAGCCAAATAGACAAGAGGTAAAAACACTTCGCGAACGTTGTTACGAATGAGGGACTTTATAAAAAATTCAGATCATTTTAAACAGGCGTAGATACTTTCACTATTATCAATCGGTCCATTAGAGATTTATATATTTTTAAAGATTATTTGAAGAAAAGAAAAAATTCGTATTGAGATTAAACAATTACTAAATTATTAATCTTTCATATTTCTCTCGATGATCGATAATTTTTTGTTGGCCATATAAATTAGATTTAGATATTGGAAATCATATCTTTCATTTATATCAAAATTATCATATAATAATTTACCCGAAAATAAACAAATTAAGGGTTAATCATAAATTGTATTTCTTTCGCCTCTCATTAAACAAAATTAATTATGTTAAGAATAATTTCTAGACTTACTACGAAGTATATCTAAGGAGGTAAGTACTTATATCGTATAGAAAAAAATATTATAGCAGATATTTAATTTAGTAATTTTTATAAAAAGATGAAATACAGTGTTGATGCAAACATTCACGAGTTGTGATTCAGTTGTTCTGTTAACATCTGAAATATAGTATGATAATTTATACGAATATAAACGAATGAATTCTCCTCCTCCAATTTCTAGTTAAAATAAAATAAACTGTATTAAGAATAACTATTAAGTAAGTACTATAAAGTATTTCTAAGGAAGTATATACATAAAGAGATACATTGTATAAAGAAAATACAATAATAGATGTGTACGTGCATTTTTCTTGATTTAGTCTGACGTAATTTAAATTACTCGTAAATATAAATATATCTAATAATTTAAATAAATAAAAAAAATGTAGTATTAATCTAAACTTGCAAAAAATTATATTTGGTTGTCCCTGATAGAATTGAAGTAAAAAGAAACGATCCAATAAATTTCCCGTCTCCATTATTGTGATCATTGACAAGAGCCTTAATTAACGCTCTAACACTGTATTGGGAGTAGAGTTTGTTTTTGGTGCAGCCTCGTTCTACATGCACATGCGTTAAGACCGTAAAGACGCATTGTTCATCAAGGTCCGCGTTGTTCATCGATGCGCGACGTTTAAGAATTACATCGGCGACACAACTGCTATTTTAAGACAGTCGGAGCCTTTGTTACACATTGCATTTGATTATTTCAACGTTCTCAATTTCTTTTTCTCTTTCAATATTAATTTTCTTAATCAATATTTAATTTTTTTTTAAATTATTTTTCTAATCTCAATTTTACTTAATAGATATTATTGTAAAATTATAATACATATTTGTTTAATGGAATGAGACCATATATTATTTTAATAAATTTCGTAAAATGAATTATGATATTCTTCGTAAAAAATTATATTTTTCCTTATTTCCGCGCTTTAATATTTATTTAATAGCTAGTACAATACTTATGTTTCAAAAAATTTCTAAATAATAAATCATGTATTAATAATTTTTCTAAAATCTTCTCTTTAATTATCAACTCATCATATTTTATTTTATTTTTATCGATCTTCTAATATTTTAATTGACATAAATAATTACCTAATATTTTTCATTGACATAGCACTGGCTGTATCGACTACCTACGTTCCTAAACGCAAATCTTATCTTGAGAAAAGATCAGAAGACTTGTGATAAAACGGCAGGTGACAACGATATCAAAAACTTTCAGAGTGAAACTCGACATTAGATATCTATTTTCTTCTTCATCTTCGAGCAAATAGATTATTCGATATTTATACATTTTTATTTAGTTATACATCTGATTAACGTTAATTAATCATTTTAATAATTACCTTTTTATATTTTAATTTCAGAAAATTCACAAATAGTGACAGAGAAAAATAATCAATTAGAAGAAAATTTACCTATTTCTGCCAAAACATTATCTATTATTCCTAGAAGTTATAATTTATTAATTAATTAAAACGTTGAATGTTGTGGAAATTTCCAATAATTAGCACGAAATTTTTCTAGAATTTATTTACAACGTAGATATATTAACTTTACTTATGATCGATCGCTGTATTAAAATAAAAAATAAAAAATAACCCCCGATGAAAAAATTACGAAGCATATTAGGTGAACAGTATTGATTTATGCAAAATTAGCCAGCCAATAAACACATTCTCCGCATTCAACCGCTGAAATCTCTGGCATCCGTGATAAAACAATCGAGGACAAAGAATTCGAATGGAAGTAACACATTTCCAACATTATCATGAGTTATACATACCTATGCATTTTGCTGACAAGGGGAAGTTTCAACAGAACTAACATAGGAGTAAGTAAAGATAAATTGTGAGTGGTCAGAAAATGAAGAAGGATAAAGAAAGTGGAAAGAAATCGTGAAACCAAATTGGTGGTTTAAAGAAGTTTGCAAAGGTACGACGGAAGGAAAAGAGGGAGTACATTATCCGCATATGATGCACTTTGGTATGTGTGCGTGAATAGCGATGCCGTAGAAGGGCAACGTGAGAGAATGATGTAGTGGTGGTGGTGGCGGAGGTACGAAATGGTTAGCATGGGAGCAGTGAAGGAGAGGGGCGAAGAGCGACGAACGCGGCTGCTAGAACTAAAAAGAGTAAGAGAGAAAAGTCGAGACTTTCCGAGCACGAGAAGTAAAGAGAAAAGAGAGAAAGAACCAGAAGGGGAAAAAAGAAGAGTGGGGGTAATAAGGTGGGGAGAGAAAAGATAGTTCCTGCCTAGCGTTAGTGGTTATATGCAGAAAGAGAAAAAGAGAAAGAAAGAAAAACGAGAGAGAGAGAGAAAGACGCGGCATCGTAGCATTACTCTACTAGCGCTCTTCAGCCAGGATCAAGAATATTTCAATAGCCATCGAGAGTAGTGGTGGTGTGATGTACTTCCCCGCCCCGATACTCTCCCTCTAATCCCCATGCGTATTACGGGAAAGGGGACCGAAGGCCAGCAAGAGAAAAAGAATATGTGCGCGCGCGCGTTTTCCGCCTGCACGTAAGCCGATACGACGCATGCACGTTTATCTATCTCCGTCTCGCTTCAAGCCTCCATGTGCTCTTCCATTTTCGACTAGTGCGTATAATTCAACGCATAGAAAAAAATATATTATATATATATATATATATAACATATACATACATACATACATACATACATACATACATACATACATACATACATACATACATACATACATACATACATACATACATACATACATACATACATACATCATACATACATACATCATACATACATACATACATACATACATACAACATACATACAACACCACGTGTGTATCGGAATGGTGACGAACACGAGAGAAGAGAAGCGACCGGTAGCGCAATGCTATACGACTTTCTTGCACGCGCGAGGGGAATAAAGAACCGTAAGAGAAGAGTGTGATGTGGAGAGAGAGAGAGAGAGAGAGAGAGAGAGAGAGAGAGAGAAAGAGAGAGAGAGCAGGCAGAGAGAGAGATGGATGGAGTGAGAATAGAGAAGAGGGGAGATCGAAGCAGGATGCCGGTAAGAAGAGGAGGAGGAAGTAGATGAGGAAGAGAACGAAGTAGTGGGAGTAAAGGCGCGCGAGAGAACCAGCAAGCTGACTAAATACGATCGTCCGATCGTCCTTCTTGTACCCGCCCTCTCGGGCTTACGTGGGGAAACCTAGTGGGCCGTACGTCGACGGTGATTGGTCAACGGTCGTTAGTCGACTCATGGTGTCGGTGGCGCCTCCCAAGATCAACCAATTGCGTATAGTTCTCCTACTTCTTTTTATCTCGCTGTATTTACGTCGAAGGACGAAGCATATTCCTCCCTCCGCGCTTTCAGCACGTTCACGTCATGCAACTACTACTAAATATCATATTTCCATCTCTTTCGCACTCTACCCCCTCCATCAAACCAAATACACGTATTTGCAGTGTGCGCGTGTATCCGGTTTGTCTATATGGTACGAATACAGGAGAGGAAAGAGGACATTTTCGTTTCGGGATCCGTGTAAGTTGAACGCGTTTTCTGCGAAGAGAGGATCGTCTCCCGCTCGTTAACGTATGTAGTTTCTCTCTCTGTCTTTCTCTCCCCTCCCTTTCTCTCTGCGTGTGGTTTCTCGTCGCGTATAGTAAAGTACGTCGCTTTCGCCGAAAGAGTTCGTATCGTACCGTGCTTGCTGCGTGTTTCTTTCGTCTTATATTTTCTTCGTTTCATCCTTGTGTGTGACGCATTTATATAAGGTTTACCTTCGAATCTCAAAAAGAGGAAGGAAGGGAGGATTTTACATTTTCCCGTAGAAGCGCGCGTGCGTGTGTATATTGCCAACGTTGTGACTGTGTATCTCTCTTTTTCTTCCCCTACCTCTTCTTCTTTATCTATCTCTCTCTCTCTCTTTGTAGATTATGTACGTGTGCGTAGTATGTGACAGAACGTCGTAAAAGACGCGCGACGTTGTCGGATTGTCGAGAACTCTTCGAAACAGGAGAGAGAGAGAGAGAAAGAGCGAGGGAGAGAGCGAGAGAGAGAGAGAGGACGACATATTGCACTGTCGTCTGTATTGTAATTTTTGTTACACGACAGATAAGAAAGTTAGCCGATCGATCGTTGAGAAAGAGCTAGAAGAGGTGGAGGAGGAAAAGGAGACGAAAAAAGAAGAGGAAATACGCTTCCTACCGATCAATTTGTTAGAAAAATTGAGAGATCACGAGAAAGGCGCTTATAGAGACGCTTCGATTTTACCGGTGGTGCGCCAGTGACATTTGGTACGGTGTTATCGACGAAACGGACGTGGCAACGTTGCATCGAACACTCGCACATCACGAGCACGCACACATATACAGAAAGCAGAAGGGGACTCGGAGCTGTCGAGCTGGCTGGCTGGCTAGCAGGCAGACAGACAGGCAAGCGAGCGAACGAACGAGCGATAGAACGAGCAAGAGGCTTTCTTGTTTCGAGGACGGTGCTTCTGCTCACGCTGTCTTTCTTTTCTTTCTACCTCCATTGCTCTTGCTTTTCTCTTCTTTTTCCTCTCCCCATCGTGATCGTTCAACCGTGCGCGCACGCTCTGTCCTTTTTCTTTCTACTGTTCTTCCTCTCTCTCTCTTTCTAACCCCACCACGTCTTACTGTCTCCTCTTTTCCTCCTAATTCTCTCTCTCTTTCTCTCTTACGCGGCATCTTTTACGCATCACTACCGTTCAGAACTTCTTCCTCCCTTTCCTTTACTTCAAGTTGTCTCTCTTTCTCTCTCTCACTCACTCACTCTCTCTTTCCCCTACCCGTAACCAAAAGCGACTCGGGCGAGTCCATTACGCTTTTGAGGGGAGTTCGGTAGACTTCGGCTCTAGTCGGCCTCGATCCGCAGAATGTGTTAGACGGTCCAAGTTGGACGCTCCAGTTTTCCGCATTCATACTCGCCATTCTGTGATCACGGATATTGTCGAACTATCTTTGATCCATTGTTCGATTATCCATCGATCGACCAATCTCCGATAGACACTCAATTTTCCTGATCCGTTTGAGACGCGTTCGATCAGCGTATATCCATGCGACGGCCATGTTTGGTGTTTACGAGGCGAGGGAAAATTGCTGACGTCACGAACCCCGATCTCGCCCGAAGGGAGCAGCAGCAGCAGCAGTAGTAGCGGCGGCGGCGCGACAACCGCGGCAGCGGTGGCGACAGCGCCAGTAACAGTAACAGATTACGAATGAAACAAGTAATAACGACATCGACAACGGGAGAAAGAGCAAGACGAAACATACAAGTACTGGAATAAAAACGTTTTTACCGTTCGAATCCAGGATAAATAACGTGAGTCTTCAGCCAGCAGTTGCGAGAGATAGTGAAAGGAGATTCGGTGCACGGAATAACGAAAGTTGTTACGTCAATTAAGAAAAAGAAAAACAGAACTAAAGACCAAAATAATTTTATACCGAACTATACAAGTGGATCATTAAAGTGACACAAGTAACTCATCAAAAAGACACGATTTACCGCGTTAAATTCGCTTCTCGATGAGACGTGCGCGTAGGTCATCCTCGCTCGTCTCCGCCGGTCTTACCGGAACTATCGGACATTTCGAAAAACATTGGTCGTTGTGGCAGCACGCCGTTGTATTAGCGGGCCAACCGTGAACTGTCGTTCGGTCGCCATCACCATTGCTGCCGCTGCCACCACCACCACCGCCACCGCCACCGCCATCGCCATCGCCATTACCACCGCCACTACCATTACCATACCGCTCTCTTAGTAGCCGTGATACACACGACCAGTGCGAAAAACATTGTGCAATGCTGAATAGTGCCCTCGTAGTAATCGCGGTTATACACCGAACGGAACGCGTCGATACAAACCACTTCTTACATACGACAATCGACCGTCGTGAAGAAAAATGTTTCTAACGTATGAAATGTTTTCGGAACCATTTTAAAATCTGTTTTCTTTAATTGTTCCCGTATTGAAGCGCATTTATTTTAATCGTCTCAATTGCAGTTTTTTCATCTACTACATTTGATCCCCAGGATATCCCTATGACTGTGAAAGAAATAAATTTGGTGCATCTCGATGTCGCTATCATCCATATTTTCCTCTTTACCGTTGTCATTGTCGTCGAGTATTACGTACAACGGTAGCGAGAAATCTCTACGAACGATGATGATGATGATTTATTCGTTACGCGCGTGAAACTTCTCTGCGCGTTACGTGTTTTCTCTTTTTCGTGCACACGTTCGTCCGTGTGTGTCAGTGTGAATACGTCTGTTTTTCTGGTGCGTGATTCTATGGTACACACGTTCCGCTGCATACAATCTGTGTGTTTGCAGCGACACCATTTTTTTAACGTATTAGTGTCACTGGTGCGTATGATCGGCGATCGTGGACGGTGTACAAAACCGTCGTCAAAGTGCATCGCCTCTCCGTTGAGGACGAAGACGACGACACAGTGACCACGAACAGTACATAGGTGTCATGGATCTCGGTGACAGGGTTTACGCCGCCGAGCGGATCACGAAGAAGAGGGAAAGGCGGGTAAGTGAAGTGTTGCGCGCTTGCCGGATAGCTTTCGTTATTCCTTGCTAGAGGACGCCACTCGATGGATTTCGCGCTCGCACGCGACGTACACGTCATTTTTTCTTTTCTTTTCTTTTCTTTTCTTTTCTTTTCTTTTCTTTTCTTTTCTTTTCTTTTCTTTTCTTTTCTTTTCTTTTCTTTTCTTTTCTTTTCTTTTCTTTTCTTTTCTTTTCTTTTCTTTACCTTCTCCGTCTTTTTCCCTCGTTAACATTCCTTCCGACGTCTCGTGCCTCCTCTCTTCGGATCCTCCACTCTCCTCTTCATTCGTTTTCTTCGCCTCTTTCCATTTTTTTCTATATCTTTTCGTCGTCAATAATCTTATGTCCGCATCGTCGTAGCCTAGCCTCCTTCCAAATTACATGGTCGTCGTATGAACAAATTTTTTTTTTTTTTTTTTTTTTTTTCATCTTGTCGCAATGAAAACTTTTCGAATGTTGAAGGAAAAAAAAAATGAAGCACCTGATTCATCTAATTGAAAAGTTTATAAGATTCGTTTAATTTTCGATTGGTTGATTCTTTACAATGTATCGATGCGTACGAACCGTAAAGAACTGTAAATTTTGTTAATGTCGAATTTTATTATTTATCATGAATATTGCTTATCCAGAATTTTATAATCAACGGCTCGTGTTTTTCATTACTCTCGTCCGAATCGATTACCATAATCGATATACTTATTTCTTATGTTTTAGGGAAAGGTGGAATATTTTGTTAAATGGAAAGGATGGAGTAAAAAGTAAGTGGATCGTGAACGTCATAAAAGAAATTTTCTGAAGAGTTCATTTTTATTGTTATATTAATTTTGTCATACACTGTCCGTAGATATAATACATGGGAACCAGAGGAAAATATTTTAGACGTGAGGCTGATCGAATTGTACGAGGAGAGTTTAAAAAGCGGAGATGTATCTACGAGAAGGCCAAGGCGAAGGGATACAAGATACAATGTAAGAATTTTTATTTTTTGTTGTCAAATCGTTAGATAAAACGATTTTTTTTTCTTTACGATTAGATTTAATTATCAAGTATAATTTTTCACGGGAAGTAGTAATTTTTGTTATGTCTCTCCTCATAAAGGAGCAAGTATTGGCCAATCTCGTGGTTGTCGAAGAACCTGGTGGAGACGAAAGAGTAGGAGAAGATAGTCAGGACGAGTCAACGACGGGTAGCACATCTGCACCGCATTTAAATCATGTCACTCCCGATGAGGACACGTTACCCAGTTCGTTAGATGGACAAGAATCTCCTACACCACCTGAGTTATTGGCATCAACGTTCAGTGTTGACTCGGACAGCTCGAACAGTAGCGTTGATATAACCTTACTTCCACGGAGAGAACCAGCTGGTACCAAGAGAAAAGCTGAGGTTCTCAGTAAGGAGTCTGGAAAAATTGGCGTTACAATTACTACGAGCAGTCCAAGCAGTGGCAGTAGTAGTAGTCCGCCACCGAATAAAATACCACGTTTATTGCCATTAAAAAGCAATTCACCGTCGTCTTATCATGTAAGGATTCTTATGTCAAAAATTTGCAAAACTTCGGATTCTTCCAAATTTTATATTTAACAAATTTAAATTCTAATTATGGCATATTTCTCCATGATAAAGAAAGAAAAGAAGAATACTTCTTTCTTTTTTTTTTTTTTTTTTTTTTTTTTAAGCGAGATCATTGTTATGCATCGTCTCTTTTTAGGGACACAAAGTAAACGGTAGAAGACCATCATCCTCGAGCGTGAAATCCACACCCGAAGAGCCATTACCAGCAGTGCCAACGACATTGGCCCCGCCGGTACAAGACAAGAAACGACCGGAAGCAGACGTACCTCATGGTCCACCACCCTCTTTACCTCGTACTCCATCAACCGCTTCGCTAACTCCTCAAGTGGATACACCTCTGGATCAACCAGTGAAAAAGAGGCATTTACCCGAACAAAAACAAGAAAAGACTAGCAATTCCACGACAGTAGATACGAACGGTCACAAATCACCCAGTCCAACGGATTCCTACACGAATAACAATAGGTTAACCGCAATAGTCAATGGCCATCATAGTCACGATAATAATATTAATAATAACAATAACAACAACAACAGTAATAATAATAATAAGAATAATGCGACGAGCATCAAACAAACTGAAATTACGAGGTCCGAGATGTACGTTCCTTTGTCGAGTCCCGGTACGGAGTATTGGCATGCGAGAAATCCGGTTGCCGATCAAGTCTTTATAACGGACGTCACCGTGAATCTTAAAACGGTTACCATTAGAGAGTGTAAGACGGAAAAGGGATTTTTTCGCGAGAGAGATCCCAAAAGCGACATTTATTAACCCTTTCTATGAAAAAAAAAGGAAGAAACAGATACTTCCTTTGACTTGTATTAAATCGCTGTAAATACATAAATTATTTTCACACATCGATTATTATGTGTCTGCGTAAATCGTTATCGACCTCATCGTCGTCGAGCGATTAAAAAAAAAACTTACTTTTTAACGATTTAATTGTATAAACTCACGGTTGCGTTAAGAGACGTTTAATAATAGAAATTAATAAATCGAGAGACGTCGTAATTTATGCTTTCTCTTGCTTCTTCGTACGCTGTAACAATCACGAAAACGGTTTTTGTAATTACGTTATTGTACATTGAATTTTTCTTTTTTTTATTTTCTTTTAATTCTGGCAGAAACATTAGCCATTATAGAAAGTATGTGCGTGAGAGTATGTGTTAGCATGTCCGTGAAATTGCAGTATGATGGTAAATAATAATAAATATTCGTGCAACACCGTTATCGATAAAAAAGGGAAAAATAAAAACGACATTGTGATCGCACGACAAATTTGCAGAGAGTAAAAACATTAATGAAATGATGCGCACCGTCGAGTTATTATGATACAATAGGCACTACAGTGCATGTTTTGAAACGCTTTATAGAATTTAGCTGCTCTAAAAAAAGAGAGAGAAAAAAACATAAGTATAATGTGCGTTAAATGATACACAATTGTGTATAATTAATCGTGATTAGTTTTTATTTGCGTTTAGAAATGGATTTTCTATATTTGTTTTTCTTTTTTTTTTTTTTCTTAAAGTACGCGCAATTAAACTGATTTATATCTTACGAATACGAAAAATTTTCTTTTTTGTCTTTCTTATTTTTTTTTCTTTTTTTAAAATTTCTTTTTGGTAAAACGTGTTCTTCGAAGGAAATAAATTTTATATCGTACGTTCTCGTCTATTTCTCATTTGCGTTACATTGTATTAGTTGATTCGCGTTTTGTATTTTTTAAACGGACATATTGCAGATGCACTTAGTCAAAAAAATACATAAATCTGGGATCTGTTACGTTAACATAATAAGACTATATATTCTTAGGGCAGATTCCATCGTAAAATTAGATTAAACGCTACCGTGAGATCCGTGCTTTTCCTTTATTTTTCTTAAATCGGTGAAGTTAGAACTGAAAATTCAGTGCAATGTAAAAAGCAGCAACTAAATATACATCGACACGTGTTATTTTGTTCGTCAAACGTACTATACGACGGATGTATATTTTGAATGTAATAGTATAGTAGCGAGTAACATGCGTAGAATACGCAGGCAACTGTGTCGATGGAGGATCAGTCACACACTCGTGTGCATTGCTATATTCAAAATATATGTTCACTGTAACGAACATTTGATGGATAGCGAAATTCTGTACGTCACTTGCTGCTCATCTGCATTGAACTTGGAAGTTTAATAAGTTTATTATAACAGCCGATGCATTTGTTTTAATGATAAAAGTTTCTTGTTTTGAATTCATTCAAAGGAAACATAATTTTACGTTTAGGCGCTTATTTGTATTGAAAAATATAATATATATATATATATATATATATATATATATATATATATATATATATTATAAACAAGAAAAAAGAAAAAAATTTTCGAGATTACAACAGTTTCTAAAATATGCAATTTGATTTGTAAATGAGAATCGCGAATATTTTATCAAATAGATGTTCCTACTTCGAACAAATTAAAGTTTTAAATATCCGTTGTCGTTGAAACTACTCGTATTAAAAGAAGGGAGGGGGATCAAAAGTGGATTCGCGCCATTTTTACACGTATCGATTATAAATATTGCATCACGATTACTAAAAATTTTACATTCGTAATATAGCGTTGTGGTCATGTGCACGATGATATTCTCGTTGAAGAAAGATTTGTCGCTCGTCGATAATTTGTCCTTTTCCTTTTTTTTTTTTTTTCTTTCCTTGCCTTTTCTATTATTTGTTTGTCTTTTTCTTCGCGTAAAACTTGACGCGTACAGATGTAAAATTAAAAATTATCGTTACTCGCAGCTTAAGGCAAAACACGCCCAAAAATATTGACAGAATAAATGCTCTCGCGTTACCGAACGTAATCGCTTATACATATAGCTACGTAAAGGTTCGTACGTCCTTCGTATTCGGAGATAATTGTGTATAGATAAGTTCAATTTTCCAGCAATTTAAATTGCGATGGTGAAATGATTACAAGGTAAGAAAAGAAAATGAAAAAAAAAACCGGAAAAATTGTTGTATAATCTTAAAATACTGTATATTGAAGAGATATCATGTAAAAATTGTAAATATCAAATGAAAAAAAAAAGAAAAAAAAATAATCCGCGCTCTGAATTATAAATCTTTTAGACGATAAAAATTGTAAATAGCGAAAAGGAAAAAGAAATCAGCAAGGAGAAAACCCCATTAAATCTTTATGCATAAAAAGTGCAACTGCAGGTCTAGCAAAAACTCCTGTCTAGATTTAGAATTTTCAAATAGACTGTGCACGTACCTTCGATATTGTTTGTGTACTTATAAACATTCAAACTACTTATAAAGTAAGCATGAGAAAAAATAAATAACGCAGTGGTTACGCAGGTATGTACAATATGTGAACCCCAGTAGTAGTACCAAATTCAGCAGTAATTTTAGTTCTGTCTGGTACAGATTCCTTATATTTCAATAAAATCTTTACTCGAAGATATAAGCCAATAGTCGTTCGACCTTCTAAAACGGATCCATTGTATTAACGTTCCATTTATAATTCCAGATTTCTCTCCATTATTATAATAGATGGATTATAATTAGGTATTCCATAAATTATACCGCTTAATTTGTAAATTGCATTCGTTTTAAACAATTCAATACATAATTCAGTCTTTAACAAAGAGCCCGCTTTGATTTTATTTCTTCGTAATCATACTTAATAATATCTAATTATTATCAAATCCCTTTTTGTAGTGTTACAATACAGTAGTTACCGTACAGTATCAAAACTTCGATCGTATTGCGTGTGCATAGATTTTTTTACTTATATGATTTCATTTTATTATTAATATAATTATACGGTAAGTAAAAATGCTAATGCGATTCTATTTATTGTAGATAATCGATGTATTTAGTGAACAATAATCATATCACATTCAGTGCACTAGGAAGAGATAGTTCGTAACATTATCGACACATTGTACTGTTTTACCAACTCTGCTCATTGCAGATGATACAATCGTTTAGTAATGTTTTTCTTATATTGTATTGAAAAAAAAGATTTCATTCAAATGTTACAAAGTTTGACGTAATACTAAATGAAATAAGTTTACAATAATCAAGATATGTTTATTCATAAACTATGTTACGTAGGAATATTCGAAAACAATTTTCCATTCTACTTTACCCATGATTATTACCGACGTTACCAATATGCGATACAAAAAATCATGTTTCTTTGCTTCACGATATTTAAAATTATTACTAAAAGTAATGTTAATTTTTCGAATAATATATGTACTTAAAAAACAAGAAAATTAATAGTATGAAATTAATCATTAACGATACAACAATAATACTTCGATTTCAATCAGATCTAATCTAACAAAAATTGTTTACAAATATTCACATAAAAAGTATATCATTTTGTTACCAATTTATTCATATGTATAAATATGTTTGGTATTTACAGATATATTATATTTTTTATATACAGAAGTGTATAATAAATTAATAATTTTTTACGCCAATTATAAAAATTTACAAATTGTATAATTTTTTTCAAATCGTGATATATAATAATGATGAATGAAATAATCGATAATTTGGAGGGAAAAATTACAAAAAACTATATCAAGAAAATGTAGTTGCGTTCCTAAGGCATGCGCCATTTCTACGCACGGACCATTGACCGTCATTCGTCAGACCATACGCTCCGCCCATATGAGACCGACCATACTTGCCCGAAGCACATTTTAATGTGCCGCCTTTCCTATCGCTTTACGTATCTCACGCACACACTAATCGTAAATAACTTTTTCGTCTTTTTATCAATTCTCGTCTTATGCAGAAAATACACGCAAAAATTGTCTTACTCGTCTGAAAGATTCTAATTTAAATAATTCAGTAAATTATTTGTCAATCCTAACAACACAAATCATTATTTTTCGTTTAACTTAATTAATAATCTCGATCGTTATAATAAAATTGTTTTTCTTTTTTTTAGATCAATCGATCTACCATTTATATCGAGTTTAGTTGAATATTCAATCAAAGTAAACATATCTACTATCATATGAGTTAATGCGAAATAAAAAAAATATCGATGATTTATTTTAAATTCTCGTTTTTTCGACAAAAAAGCCAATCTACAGAGTTCAATATTTTTCTATAGCACTTATTATAAAATACAAATGTATACTTTTCTTTGACGTATCATAGTTTACCCATTTTGAAAGTGTCGTTGACAATACGTTTCGTTTCGCTCGATAAGAAGTTAGAGAAGGAGGAAAGTGTAACGTAATGTTCTTCATGCAGATACCAACGTAAGTATGAGAACGTTTGTTCGTATTCGATTAAATGTTCGGATAATATTGACTTGAGACTGGAATTTAACGAAGTAATTTCTTTTTCTTTTTATATTCAATTGTTTAAACACATTTATTCTCACCGATTAACTTGCCAATCTTTTTTACGAATCATTTTTGGTATCGGAATTGGAATACCCGAAGGTGGTAAAGTTTGGAACGCTATCTCCGTCAATAAATTACGACTCAAATTACTTATGAAATTCATGCCAACATTATTTTCGCCAAAAACGTCCTTGGAGTTCATTTGCTGTCGCGGCGTCAATTTATCTGTAATAGATAAGCGGTAAAAAAGAAGAGGATATCGGTAATGAAAGAAGGTTGAAGTGAAATTTGCCAAAGAATTTTTCCACACTGTACATTGTACATACAGTGTAATACTTTGTCTTTTTTCTTTTCTTTTTCCTATCCGAAATAATTTACATCTGAAGACTGATATAAAACAAAAGTATATGTAATGGAAGAAAGATGATATCGTAATTACATTAATGATGTAATTTAAAAACTTATACAATAGTTTTTGACGATGAGAGAATGACATCTATAAACAAATCTTATGATACATTAATATTTTATATGCTTGGCATACTGCAGTTAAAGGCTGAACTTAATCCCACCACTGTAAAAAGGTAAAAATAGAAAAAGAGTCGCATAATAATTAATCTAAAATAAAAATTGTTATTTTATGTATATCAGAAAACAAAACGTAAAACTTACGATAATCTGCATCTTTATGCTGGACCGTGTTATGTAAAGTCAATGCAAGATATGTATGGTATTTTATATAACTGTTTTCCATTAAACTTAACTCTGTTACAGTATGTAATAGTTTCTTATAGTCCCAACAGCCTCGGATATGAACACACATTTCAACTAACTGTATGTAAGTATCTGTGTTAGTATGTAATATATAATACAAATTTATATATGTATATAAGTGTATACATAGGGTGGTCGTTATTTGGTTCCTTCAGAAATTTTGATAAGTGCACAAGTTCAACTTAACTCGAAATAAATAAAAATAGTCATTTTCAAATTTTAAACCTTTGTCTTAATATTAAAGTGTACCAAAGAATGCATACTTTTTTATATTTTAATAAAATAGAGATTTTAAATATTTGTAAGTATCATTTAATTAAACAACGAAAGAAAACATAAAAATTTAACTCTTGTGTGGAAAAATCTCATGTATATTAAAAGTACTTTTTTTACCGAATATTCTTTTTCACAAAATAATATTTTATATCGATAAATATTGACGAATAAAAACGAAAAAAATTTGATTCCTATACAAATCTCATATGTATTCAGGATATTTTGTCTGTTGAATATTATTCAAAATCCTTTCATAACTATTTCTTTAGTAGAGCCAGGAAAATGTTTATAATACAGTAAAATATAAGAATATTCAACAAAAAAGTACTCTTAATACATGTGAGATTTTTGTAGAAGTTAAATTTTTGTTTTCTTTAGTTGTTTTAATAAACGATATCTAAAATTATTTAAAATCTCTAAATATAAAAAAGTATATACCCTTTGGCACACTTTAATATTAAAATAAAGATATAAAATTTGAAGATGATTTTTTATTTATTTTGAGCTGAATGTTGAGATTGCATCATCAGATTCAAAATAATGACCATCTTAATATACATACATTGTTAACAGTCGTCATTAGATCTTCAAATTCTTCCGTTAACAAACAATGCTTGTGAACTTTATCTAAATATTCTCTGTGGACTGAAATAGAAAAAAAATAATGTTACACGATAGAAAGTTGTAGATGTAACATACAGTAGATTTTTTTTTAAATGTATACCAGATATAACTCTATCGAGACTATCAGCTTGAGTTAAAGATTGATCGAACATGAATCCTAAACTTTGCAATACTTGTCCTGATAGATAAGCATGAATCGATCCTATAGCATGCAATAACCAAAAACGTAAACTCTCAAGACGTCTTATTTGGAAGTGTTCGATATTGTTTTTAGCATGTAGTGACTTTAAACCTTCCAGATCTAAAAGCAAAGAAGTTAAATTTATATGTATTTTTTGTAAATATAAATTTAATTATGATCAAAAATGTAATATTTTACCCACGAATTTCAAATTATTTAACGTCCATAAGGCCCACTTTAATTTCAATTGAAATCGAAATATTTCGTTATACTTAATTAAAATGTCTTCATTTAAGATAATATTTATGGGCCATCCTGTTGCATAATACAGTGTTATACTATCTACAGCCTGTACCACTTGATGCGTACTAACATCTTTTACTATAATAGACCAATGTGAACTAGAATCTGGCCATTGT
This sequence comes from Vespa mandarinia, assembly GCF_050613455.1. NCBI lineage: Eukaryota > Metazoa > Arthropoda > Insecta > Hymenoptera > Vespidae > Vespa > Vespa mandarinia. The sequence continues at coordinate 8,963,302 of NC_140811.1, read as the reverse complement.
TGAGAAAGTATTTCTTCTAATATGCATGATAAAAAATATGAATTATTCCACATTTGATTGGTTTCTATCTGTAAAAAGCATGCTATTAATTTAGATATTTCGTATCATGTTATAACAATGATTGATAAATAAATAAAATTCTACTGTACCTCATGAAATAATATCTGATAAAATTTATTCATAATATGGCCAGCCTCCATCATATAAACGGATCTCATTAATCTTAAATGTGCTTCTAATTTATATTCCTGCATCATTATATTTTTTACTAACTTAGTTGCACTACTGTAGCGTAAATCTAAAATTTCAGACAATACTTTTTCTAAAATTTTCTTTAATGGCAACGCATGTTCTGCAACTTTCTGTAATCTATAATCACATATATTTTTATTATATAGATTGAATAAATATAAAAATTTGATAATACAGTACCTATTAAACAATTTATTTCTACGTTTGTTACAAGAGTTAGCAGATATACACTTGCTACCATCTACTATATCTTGTCCATATAAAGTTGGTGGTATATAATCTTTAAAGGCTTTCATTAAAAACGGATTATTCATTGTTGATAATTGTTGTATTATATTCTTTTCTAAGTCTTCATCATACTCTGAAATAAACGAAATTCCATCTACTTCTGATGGTGAAATATCAATTAATTCTTCTGATTGAGTTGTATATTTGCATATTTCAGACAATAATAAGGTATAAAATTCATCCTTTAGAGAAATTCTCTCTTCTGAAAGAAAACGATTATATTTATGAAATATAAAAATAAAATAGATTAATTACTGCAAGTGAACATACCATCAGATTTCATTTTTTGATTCCACATTTCCGTGATACGATTTAACGAGACAAGTAAGTCAATACTGTGTCCAATATGTTGTACCTTGTTAATTAGTAAATGCATAATATTATCTTTTAAACAAATATCATCCAAAGGTCTTGTCAGAAATTTTACACACTGGTCTTTATTTTTTGCAACTTTTTCATCTGAAATTCTAATATGCATATGTGTATATTTATGTGTATGTGTGTGTAAGTAATTTTTATTAAATATCTGGCAACTATTTTAATATCTTTTACTTTTCTATTATAAATTCGTCTCTCCAATCTTCTAAACGTCCTTCACCTAATAATGTATCAATAATATTCAAATATACAGGAATAGTAGACAGATATAAATTAATACATATATTTGTCTTTTCTTGACAGTGGGAATTTGTTATTTCCAATAGCAAATTTGAAAGTAATTTGGAAGCACAATTCCAATTAGATGATAATTTCCAGTTGGATACAGATATTTTATGAACTTGGTGCAATATTTTTATTCTTTTTAAAGGTTTTTTTAGACGGGCTAATAAAGACAAAAGCGTTTGGCTACTAGCTGCAAAGATGACAGTAATTAATAAATGTAAATATAATACATAACATTACTTATACCTTGTGCTGTAATATCTTTCTCTATGTTTATAATCTCCATTCTAAAACTTAAGAGTTTTTCTTTGATCGCAGCATTATATGCTTCATATATAAATGGTGGTTTTTTATATCCTATGTAACTTATATCTGTGCTCAATAATTCTTTGTCGAATTGTTCTATATCGTGTATCATAGATAAATATTCACAAAATGGAGATAACATATTTTGAAAAGCAACCTGTAAGAATAATTTATAAAAATAATTGTATTTATATTGCCATCTAATTTCTTGAACACTTACAGTAGTTAAACTTGGTATAGATACATTAGGACGAATGTGAAATAAAAATTCATTTTCTTGCTTAAATATAGTCATCTGTGTCTGAACATGGAACATCCACAATATTTCTTTACACACTTGGTATTCATTAAGTAGAATAACATCAGATAAATCCTTATAAACTGTTTCATGCCTGTTGAATACATTAGATTACTTGGAAATATTGCATTACATAACATGCTAAGGTCTGCAAAGAAATTACCAAATTTGACAAAAATGTGCATCAGGATATTTGCTGTTAACAGGATATTTATAAATTATCGATTCGTTCCACCATGTATTTTGGACATTTGACATCAACCATTTTCTTGATTCAACTTCTTCTATTAATGACTGCATTACTATATCAGACCCATATTTAGCATCACCTATTGATTCTGCAGACAATATACCATCTACAGTTGTCAGAGTTGTTTCAAAGGGAACACAAGAAAGATTTGGTACTTCTGCATCGTCTGACCACTCCTACATACAGGTAAATCTATGAATTAAGATATCCAAGACAAATGTCTACTATATTAAACGCTTACATCGCTACTTTCGTCATTGTTAAAATCACAAAAGAAATCTTCTTCTCCTTCTTTCAAATAATGTGCCCAATCGATCTCTTGAATAGCATCTTTTTCACTTGCAATAGTGACATTAGAATTAAATTCTCCTTGATAGGATTTTAAATTATTCAAATCTGCTTTGTCGATATCAGATGATAAATCTAATAACAAAGCCAGCAAAGACCATTGTAAGTCATACTGCGGATGATGGTCGAAATCAAAACTAGTTAGAAAGAAATCAACAAGTTCTTGAAACTTTTTAGCCTCTTTAAATTTCCCATATATGGATAATTTGGTAATAATATTGTTGATAGATTGTTTCGTTGCATGACTGTTAACCGAAAGATATTGATGATGTTTAATGTTGGAAACAGCAAAACGTTCGCAAATTTGAAATCCTTCTTCATTTTCCTATAATTGGAAAAGAATAAAAGAAATTTATATTGACGAGGAACAATTTTGGAGTTATTTAAAAAAAAGTCTAGTATAATAAAAATCATAAAATCTAATATAACCTACTTCGAAATCAGTTATCACCGTAATCAAAAGTTTTATATCACTTTGTATATCCTTCAAGATTTTTGTTCCCATTATTTACGATTGTCGCATTTAAATGGATTAATTATTCCCTCATTAAAGAGAAATAAACAGAGCATTGCAAGTAAACAAGCCTTTATGGTCATGTGGCGCTGACGTCGTCATTCAGACATTTTGGCGGTAAATATTATTTGTATCACGCATAAAAGTAATAAAGTCAGATGTTTACTTCTCTAATCTAACTTAATTTTAATATAAGTAACTGCTGTGTATCTTAGTAACTTTTAATATATTAGCTTCAAATGTATTTTTTTTGGCAATACTCTTTTATTTAAATACATAGTAATATATTAGTTTATATATAAATAAATGTACATAATTAAAATTGTATGTATGAGATAAAAAAGGAAAATATAGTGATAAGAATATATAAACTCATGAAATATAATGCCAATATAATTTATTACTTATCTATCAGATATAAATAAATTATACTAATATGAAGTTCAATTAATCAAATAATGATTTATGATTTCTAACAGTGAAAATGGTAATATATGTTAAATTAATATATTTAAAAATATTTATTATTAACTCTAAATAAGACTATCACGGATCTTTCAAAGACAATGGTATATGTATTTCAATTATAGTATACAATGTAATTTAACTTTAATGTAGCTACGAAAAGCTACAAATATAACGTAGAACATAATACTTTAAAAACGAGACAATTATCTTAAACATGTATATAAAAATCATGCAATACAAAATATTATCAAGATTCTAAGATTACACTGTATACTTGACGCAAATTGTATAGTATTTTCAGATTTAAATCTTGCGTACTTGCTGCTATTTATTTAATAAAGATAATTCTTACATATACATGTATGCATATATGTATATATATGCATATGTATTTCTACACGCACGCACGTGCACACACAACATACACATAAAAGAGCATGGAAAGTAAAGAAAGTAATGTGTAATAAAATGCAATAACATCATCTATGAAAAAAAAAGAAAATATTAATACACACACAAATACACATACATACACACGCGCGCGATATCGAAAAAGAAAAAAGAAAAAAATGAAGAAATATTAGAAAATGTAAATATTTTATCTAAATATTTCAGGATATAACTATTTTAAACACTATCTTTGTACGTTAAGGTGATCTTGATAAGAAAAATAATAAATAAGAATAACAGAGAAGAATTAAAAAAATAATTATTTAAAGTAGATACGTGAAAAAAGAAAGTTTTGCACTTTTTAGTTAATCATTCACAAGGAAACATTTACTTCTTCTATCGTAGAAATAAGATTATCAAGTCCAAATAGAAAGCCTTCTTCGTGATTGCCCTGCTCCCATGGATGTCTATGTGTCACTTTAAGGCCATCTGGCAGTTCGCAAGTTTTTGCAAAATCTATTAACCAAACTCCAACTTTTTCGTTATCATAAATCATAAAGATACTGCTACCGATGATCTAAAAGATAAACAATGTTAATTTACTTATCAATTATAATTCAACGTATGGTATACGTGATTAAATACATACTTCATGAGTTTGAAAATATTTAGATTTTTCGATTTTCGTTCTTAAATTCTTAAGACGAATCAGAAGATTTTTACGAGTTTCCTCTTTCTTTCCAAGAAACATTTTCATTGTACCTAACACCTCTTTATGCGATTTAACTTTTTTCAGATCTGTGATGGGCGGTACCCCAGGTAATTTCATAGCTTCAATTCTGAATCCATGACTACATGTCGAACTTTGTTGTTCACGAAATTGCATATATCGTAATTTGGTTACAGCACGTTGTTCGTGTTCCTGTTTTGTAGGTGCATTCAGATCAACAGCAATCATCTTTTGGTATAGATCCGGTCTCGCCATAGTCTTTGAAACTTCCGATTCTAAAAACGTTCGTGTCCCCATTTTAATGTCCATCACGTGAGGATCGTTAAAACCAAATAGTAAATCCTGTAACTCGATAAATGTATCTCCTTTGTACTCGACCTCCCTGTAATACCTAAATAATGCAATAATACTGATTATTGATTTGTTCACAAAAATAATAATGTTAATTTAATTAACAAATTTCGGACATCATAATGATTTTACTGTAATTGTAAGCAACTTAAATCTACATATTGCTACCATTCTTTTTATTCGCATTCAAATAACTAAGGCAAAAACTGATCATTAACTTTTATTTATCGGACGTTATATTAATTATTTATTAATTAGTGATATATATATATACCTAGGAATGCAATCTCGAAATGCTTCATCTTTACTTAAAGCTTCATATACAATGCGTTCAGTATTCTCAGTTCCTCCACTTTTTCTTTTCCATACTGTACCAGGTCCAGCAGGTGCAAAACCGTCAGGATGTCCAGATAATTGAAACCAAGATTTCAATCTATTTTTTAGCAATACGTCGCTAGCTGGTGCAGTAAGATCCAAAGCATTCTAAAAGGTAAACAAAATCATGTTAATTAGTAAGAATTCATAAATCAATAGATCCATTCCTTTTTTACTTTCATCATCTACGTTAGATACTTACCAATGCAAGAAACTTCAAAGATAAATCCTCATCAGGCATAGTGGTATCAGAAAGAACAAGCGGAAATTGTTCCATCTTTTTGATAGTAGCCGCATCATTCGGCAATTTGACGATTGAATTGACGCTCCTTGGTCCAGCACTGTTGGACCGATTGGTACCAACGGAAGTACTTCTCCTCCATTGCCGAAAGGCACTGTAATTGCTATTACTGGAGGATGCATCCTTTTGCCGTCGTGTATCTTTGTGTGTAGAATCATGATTTATTCGGCTTTGCTCCTTATTGGAAGACTGTAACAAGAAAAACCTACTAAGAATTTAATTCAGTCGAAATCATATGTTTCATCTTTTATAATACATATTTAACCTTTTTTGACATATCAAATGCTTGGAAATAATTTCCCTAATTTTGTTTATTTTTCTAAGAAATAAAAAAGGTCGGAAAATATTGTTAATTTTTTATAGCGTTATATGACTTTGAAGTCATATAATGTTATAAACTCATATATTTTCATTTTATAAACCTTTTTTTATTTTTTCTTCACAAAAGTATCACAATTGGTTTATATACCAAAAGTTAATATAAATTATACTTAGTATAGTATAATATTATACTAATATAAAACTTATATATTATTAATTTCATATTACTTAATTTTTGGTTAGTTACAAACAAAAATGAATAAATTTTGTTAATCTCTATAACATCATATAATTTTGAAGTTATATATTTATATACCTGGATTTTCTAAATATTTTTACTAATTTTTCTTAACGAAAGTATCAATTAATATATATAATATATATAATATAATTATACTAATATAAAAATTATATTATATACATTTTTCATTATATGTAATTTTTTGTTAGACGTAAACAAAAAGATCTTATTTAAACATAGAAGGTTAAGAAAATTATTATTAATATATAAACATACTTGAATCAAACTGGTTACTGAAAACTAACAGACAGCAAATGAACATTTCATCTCCCTTAATTTATTGAAATTATTAGGTGTATAAATAAGTTTGGTGCCTTTTAAACATGATTTTCTTGAAATGATATTTACAAAAACATGAAAAACATGCTAATTTTCAAAATAATCCCAATAATTCCACATATTTTCAATTTTCTTATCTTTCGGGCAGCTAACGAATCCCGTTACGGTAAATAGATGATAGTTTTGATTCAATGAAATCAATGATGCTTTTTCGATCACATTAAAAGATTTAGTTTCTATAAAGAAATCTATTAAGTGATGCTACAATGATCGGGATAGGTGATAATCCAATAGGACAAGATCTCAGCAATAATCTGCATAAGGGAGAATTTCCCAAACCAGAGAAATCAGGATTTCCAGGGTTCTTTCGTCATATGTAGCTGTGCGTTATTTGTCGTGTAGCAGAATCACTTGTCTGGTTCCACTGCCGGTAAAAGGTCTTTTGCGTCACTACAATTAATCACTTATTACTGATAACGCTCAGAAATAATCGTTTCACCGAGCTTGAACAATTCATAATAAACATCATATTTGAAAGCCCATAAAATTCTTCATCCTCCAATTTGTAGGACATTACACTGCGTTATGCATCAGTAATATCAAAATTCCAACTTCGAAACTTTTGAAACCACTATTTGCACGTTTTATGGATCACAACATCTTCACTTAAAACGAAATAAATCATTTCCGAAAATTCAATAAAATATTTCTTTAACTGAAAGGTAAAAAGAATATAGCGTCTAATGTGCTTCTTCTAAAAAATGGGACAAACTACTGTTTTTTGAAATTATTTTCCGAGCAGAGTAAAGTTACATGGTGCATTTAAAAGGGAAACATTGATACTTTAAAATCCCAAATCGATAGGAAAATTCTGTTTATTTAAAACAGAATTATAATTGATTGAATCTGAAGTACCAAAGTTATTAGTATATCTAACACTAAAACTAGGATTACATATGATCACTATCTGTATCGATATTCGATGTAGATCTTATCGTATTGTAGAAAAAAAAGAGAGAAAGAGAAAATGTTATATCAAGAATTAATACTTCTAATAGAAATGAACAGTAAGTACAAACAACGTTTTTGCGTTATCTTCCTCCATCAAAAATTTATTGCATAACAGTAAGAATAACGTGTTAGCATGCAGGAGCGCGGAGACATTTTACAAAGATGTCAAAGTATATGTAACGAGAGAAATAACGCATAATATATCGTGAGTACATTTTCTAGGTAAAAGCGCGCGTGGCACGTTTTTAATGGTAATAAAGTAATCAATTCTCTCTCTCTCTCTCCTCTCTCTCTCTCTCTCTCTCTCTCTCTCTCTCTCTCTCTCTCTCTCTCTCACAATAACGTGACCTGTGTATAGTCTCTAATCATCTCGTTTACTGACACGCGTAGCGTTATAGAAAAAGAACACAATTTATAATTCCCAAGATCTATATGAGCCGGTAATTATAAGTGATTTAAGTAATATATTTTCAAAATGAAAAATATATTACTTAAAATTCATGTTGAGATTCTTGGATTATTTACAAAATATTTTTCTATTATGGCAAATAAGAAAGATAAGTACTATATTTATCCTTGAAAGATAATAATTTTATGTTATCTTAGCATTTTAAGAATTATATATTTTATCAACTTTTAAATTTATATTTTATATATCAACATTTTATAATTATATAATAATATAATAATAACTTTCAAAAAAAATATATATTATATATCATCCTTTTACAAAAGACATTTATATATATATATATATATATATATATATATATATATATATATATATAATTAAAAACTACTAAAAAATAAGTTATATAAATTTAAAAGTTGATAAACTATATAACAAAAAATATAA